>NC_054824.1:26920858-27220858 GCF_018345385.1 Vulpes lagopus | reverse complement strand
AGACACATATTTTGTTCAAGTCAAAAGAGTGGACCACCATGGGAATCTTAGATTATAGAGAGCATGACCAAGACTCTGAGGAAGAATTCATTAGAAGAGAGGAGGGTGTCTGACAGGTTAGGTCATGCTCAGGAACAGCACACACATCGTGAACAGGTTCCAGCAACAATGCAGAGGTCAAAACATGGTTTGTATATCCCAGGAGAAAGTGGTTGTGTTACTAATTGCTAACACACTTACTGAGCTACCGTGTTACTAATTGTAATGAAACAGTAGCTTTGAGACTCAAGTAAGTTTATCGTGAGATACTTTACATCAGTGTAATATAGTAAAAAATGGTTTCTATGTGTTGCATAAGCATTAGTGCCATCTCTTGTGAGCCGTGGTGTTTTGGTTCTACCCACAGTAGAATGGTTACTGGGGTGCCTGGGTGGCACAGTTGGTTGAGTGGTTGACTCTTGGTTTTGGTGCAGGTCGTGATCTCAGGGTTGTGAGATTGAGCCCTTTGTTGGGCTCTGTGCTCAGTGCAGAGTCTGCTTGAGAGTCTCTCTGCCATTCCCTCCCGCTCTTTCTCTCTCAAATAAATAAATCTTAAAAAAAAAAAAAAAAAGAGAGAAAGAATGATTAACTAGTTTTGGGCACTGGTGTTAGGAGAAGAGTTCCATCTCAGAATGATGCCTCTGAGAGACTATTGAGGCTTGAGGCTGTGGGTTCTTGGGATGGCCATTTGTAGTGGCTAACCATAAATTAGGACTGACCCATTGGCTGGTGAAAGCACCCTTGATTCTTCCTGGAAATTCTTGAGGAGAAACGATTTCCTTCTAGCAGTTAAGGAGATGAGGACATGTACATTTGGAATTCTTTTTATACTTTTATGTGGAAGTTTACAGTCTCACTGGCAGATGGATAAAGGATATGATTTTGATAGAAATGGACCTAATCACTATAAAATATATTGCTAGGTCAGCACACATCCTTCTGGGCTCATAGGATTTTAGAGGAGGCATTTTTAACCCCATGGATGTCCACCCAATGTGAATCAGGCAGTCCCCAGTCCAAGTCTGATTCAGATAGGAACACCTTCATGAAGACTTTATTGAACCCATATGATAATATCTTCTAAGTTGTTTTCCAATTACCCTTTAGTCCCCATTATCTTGGTACCATAACAAAGGGGCAGCAAGAGAGACTGTGCTATTCTTTTCAGGGATGTTGTTTTATCTTTTAATATTCTAAATAGATCATTATGAGAAAACTTCTAAATTACTGAGATTTTATATATCAGAGGACACACTTCATCTTCCCTAATCTATGTGATCATTCACAAGGAAGAATCTCTAACCAGTCCCAGCAAGGACACCTTCAGACTCTGGCAGATGGACTCTAAACTGATTAGCTGGCAATGAAAAAATCAATAGCAAATGCATTATGTAAAAATGGGCCATTGAAAATTACCTTGAAGAGATAAAGTTAGATACTCAGCAGAGAGGGGGAAGGGTGGAAGAAAATGAGAGGTTCATTTAGATTATGTTTTGATACTAGTCCTCCTTGTCATTAACATCTAGCCTTTGCAACCATAAATTGTAAATATTACACAGGTATTATATTGTTTTTAACTGATTTTAAAAGTCTGATTTATATATGGCTACAGTGCAGGTGACATATGAACAAAATTTGATTATCAACCGGACAAAACTGATATTCTGTAGAAAATGTATAGTTTGTTGAAGGTCCCTGCAGATTCACTGGAGTATTTCTATATTTTTTTTTGAAGATCATTTGAAAATAAATAAAATCTATGATGAGATTACTTGATCAGCTTTGAACACTTTCATTTTATAGTATTAAAGTGAGAATATTTTTGTGATGGCTTTGTAATGTGTTGACTAGGTTGAACTATATTTCCCAGAATTACTTTTCCTATGTAGTTCCAGTTAGTGTAGGTCATAAGAGATACTCTTGTGCAAGTTTAGTAGAGTGAGAATGAAGCAGTAACCATTTTGTAGCTCATACACTTTGCCACTTATATGCTGGTTCACATTGTTGGACCTGCAACCACTCCACCTTCCCTCCAAGTCCTTTTTCAGTTTCTCTGACTCTTCACCAGATGTGTGTTCACTTTGTTCTTGCTCGTCCCCACTATACACCCATCTTCCCTTCCTGTCTGCTTGCCCTGGGACTTCACGTTCCTTCATCAGATTTGGGGACACTAGCCTTTATAGGGCCTGCTTAACCAGCTCTTACAGTCCCTATATCAAATCCCTTCATAGAAGTGGTTCTCAATGGAGAGCAGTTTTGAACCCCATGGGACATTTGGTGATCCCTAGAGACAGGTTTGATTATCTTGATGGGAATGAGAGAGTGGGAGGAATAGTGGTGCAGGCAAGAGGTTAGTTGTTGGCACCCTGTTGGCAGACTTCAGATATATGGCTAAGTATCCTGCAGTGTGCAAGTCAGCATGCCCTACCGTGCCCAACATACGCATAGAATTATCTGGTCCAAAAATGTTACATTTGGAGATTAAGAAATTTGCAGGATTTTTGACTGGATAGTTTTTTGTTATGGGGTAGGAGTAGAGGAGCTGTGGTTCTGCTTTTCAGATTGAACCTTAACTGTTACTAACATTTTGAGCACTGGGTGTTACATGTAAGTGATGAATCACTAAATTCTACTCCTGAAATTAATATTACACTATATATTAACTAGAATTTAAATAAAAACTTGAAAAAAAGGCCAAATATAAATATTTTATCAGTTTCTTCCTTGTCAACAAAGTTATATTTTCCTTAAAGACCAAAAAGATAAAAGCTTTTGATGAACATACACAACTAATAGCTCTCAATTTGTGGTGATATATTTATAGCTATAGGGCATGGTCAAATTTATTTATTTATTTATTTATTTATTTATTTATTTATTTATTTATTTAAGTTCAATTTGCCAACATATAGCATAACACCCAGTGCTCATCCCGGCATGGTCAGATTCTAATCTTTATGAAACACATACTGTATCGTGAAAGCCCCAAATGTTCTCTGTTAAAGTGTTTTTTAATTAATAGATTTTTTTTTAACCAGTAGCTGTTGGGTTTACAGAAAAATAGAACAAAAAATATATATCCCCCACCCCTCAATGAGTTTTTACTATTCTTCTTCTTCTTTTTTTTTTTTTATTAGTCTGCTTGGGTTGCTTTAACAGACTATGACAGATGAATGACTTGATGTTTCAAACAACAGAAATTTATTTGCTCACAGTTCTGGAGGCTGCCAGTCTAAGATCAATGTCCAGTAGATTCAGTTTCTGGGGAGAGCTCCCTTCCTGGTTTGTAAATAGTCACCTTCTTGCTCTGTGGCCACATGGCCTTTCCTCTGTGCTTAAGCACAGAAACAGAAACATATATAGGTAGAGGCACAAACACACAGAGATAAAGGGACAGACACACACACACACAGAGCCCCCTAGTGTCTCTTCTAATAAGGACACTAATCCTAGTGTATCAGTATACTACCCATATGATTTCATTTAACCCTAATTATCTCCTTAGGTGCCCTATCTCCAAAAATAGTCACATTAGGAATTAGAGCTTCAACATATGAATTTTGGAGGTTACAGTTTAGTTCATAGTAATGTTGTATATATAGTTCTATGGGTTTTGACAAATGGGTAATGTTATGTATCTTGCATTACAGTGTCTTATAGAATAGTTCATTATCCTAAAGAATCTTCTGTGCTCCACCTATTCACCCCTCCCACAACCTTTGGCAATCACTGATCTTTTTACTGTCTCTACAATTTTACCTTTTCTAGAATACCAAATAACTAAAATCATACAGTGTTTAGCCTTTTCAGATAGGCTACCTTAGTTAGAAAATGCATTTTAGACTCCTCCATGTCTTTTCATGGCTTGATAGATCATTTCTTTATATTGCTCAGCTATATTCCAGGATATGTATATGCCACAGTTTGTTTAAACCATTCACCTACTGAAGGACAGCTTGGTTGTATCCAAGTTTTGGAATTATGAATAAAGATGCTATAAATATTTGTGTGCAAACTTTTTTTGTGTGGATATACATCTTCATTTTATTTGTGTAAGTAGCCAAGAGCATGATTGCTGGATTGTATGGCTAAGGCATGTACAGTTCTGTAGGAAACTATTGGATTTTCTTCCAAAGTTTCTGTACCATTTCACATTCCTACCAGCAAAAAAGGAGCATTCATGTTGCTCCACATTCTTGCCAGCATTTGATTTTGTTTTCAAATTTTAGCCATTCAAATAGGTGTATAGTGATTTCTCATTGTTTTAATTTTCATTTCCCCAAGGACATGTGCATTTCCTGTGCTTAATTGCTTTCTGTATATCTTTTTTTTTTAAAACAAGATTTTATTTATTTGAGAGAGAGTGAGCAAGGGAGAGAACACAAGCAGGGGTAGCATCAGAGGCAGAGGGAAAAGCAGGCTCCCCACTGAGCAGGGAGCCCGATGTGGAGCTCAATGCCAGGATGATCATGACCTGAGCTCAAGGCAGACGCTTAACCAACTGAGACACCCAGGTGCCCCTGCCTTCTATATATCTTTATTGCCTACTTATTTTTTTTAAATTTTATTTATTTATTCATGAAAGACACAGGTAGAGAGAGAGGCAGAGACACAGGCAGAGGGAGAAGCAGGCTCCATGCAGGGAGCCAGACGTGGGACTCGATCCGGGGTCTCCAGGATCATACCCTCGGCCGAAGGCATTGCTAAACCGCTGAGCCACCCAGGCTGCCCTTTGGCCTACTTTTATTTTATTTTATTTTTTTAATTTTTCTTTATTTATGATAGAGAGAGAGAGAGAGAGAGAGAGAGAGAGAGAGAGAGGGAGAGGCAGAGGGAGAAGCAGGCTCCATGCACCCGGAGCCCGACGTGGGATTCGATCCCGGGTCTCCAGGATCGCACCCTGGGCCAAAGGCAGGCGCCAAACCGCTGCGCCACCCAGGGATCCCTATTTTGGATATAAGAACTTTATCAGATATGTTTTACAAAGATCTGTGTGGTTTGTCTTTTGAATCTCTTAATGTCTTTCATAGAACACAAGGTTTTCTCTTTTAATAAATTTGAGTTTATCAATTATTTCTTTCATGAGTTCTGCTTTTGATGTTGTATCCGAAAACTCATTGCCAAATTGAAGATCACCTAGATTTTCTTTGATGTTATCTCCTAGAAATTTTATAGTTCTGTATTTTACATTTAGGTGTAGGACCCATTTAAAAAAATATTTTATTTATTTATTCATGAGAGACACAGACTGAAAGAGAGGCAGAGACACAGGCAGAGGGAGAAGCAGGCTCCATGCAGGGAGCTCGATGTGAGACCTGATCCCGGGACTCCAGGATCACACCCTGGACCGAAGGCAGGCACTAAACCGCTAAGCCACCCGGGGATCCCCTGTAGGACCCATTTTGAATTAATTTTTTGGTAAGTTGCAAAGCTTGAGTCTAGATTCTTTTTTCTTTTTGGCATATGGATGTCCAGCTGTTATAGCATCATTTGTTGAAAAGACTAGTGTTATAGGTTGAATTGTATCCCCCTACTACAATTCGTATGTTGAAGCCTTAATCCCTAGTACTTTAGACTGTGAGTATATTTAGAGATAGAGCCTTTTTTTTTAAAGGATACTTTTTAAGTAGATTTTTAAAAAAGATTTTTTATTCATTTATTCATGAGAGCACAGAGAGAGAGAGAGAGAGAGAGAGAGGCAGAGACATAGGCAGAGGGAGAAGCAGTCTCCATTCTTGGGACCCTGGTGCCACACCCTGAGCCGAAGGCAGATGCTCAACTGCTGAGCCACCCAGGTGTCCCTTAAATAGATATTTAAAAAGGTTTTTATTTTTTATTTTTTTAAAGATTTATTTATTTTATTTATTTATGATAGACATAGAGAGAGAGAGAGAGGCAGAGACATAGGAGGAGGGAGAAGCAGGCTCAATGCCAGAAGCCCGATGTGGGACTTGATCCTGGGACTCCAGGATCGCGCCTTGGGCCTTTGGCACTAAACTGCTGAGCCACCCAGGGATCCCAAAAGGTTTTTATTTTTAAAAAAGTTTTTATTTAAGTAATCTCTACACCCAATGTGGGGCTTGACCTCACAACCTTGAGATCAAGAGTCATATGCTCTTTTGTCTGAGCCAACCAGGTGCTCCAAGATAGGACCTTTTAAGAGGTAATTAAGTTAAAATGGGTTTTTAGGGTGGGACCTAATCCAAGACGACTGGTTTCCTTGTAAAAGAGGAGGTTAGAGACACCAAACACATACATAGACCAAGATATGACCATATGAAGACATAGTGAGAAAGTGGCCATCTGCAAGTCAAGGAAAGAGGCCTCAAAAGACACCAAACCCATCAACACTTTGGTCTTGGACATTTAACCACCAGAACTGTGAGAAAAACAAATCTGTTTTTAAGCCACCCTGTCTGTGATATTTTGTTTTAGCAGCTCTAGCAGACTAATACAACTATCTTTTCTCCATTGAATTACCTTTACTCCTTTGTCAAAGATCAGTTGACTATATTTGTGTGGATCTATTTCTGTGCTCTCTATTCTGTTCCATTAAACAGAATATTTGTTTTTTAATTTTTATTTATTTATTTTTATTTTTATTTTTAATGTTTTTAAAGATTTATTCATTTACTTATTCATGATAGACATAGAGAGAGGCAGAGACACAGGCAGAGGGAGAAGCAGGCTCCATGCTGGGAGCCCAACGTGGGACTGGATCCCGGGACTCCAGGACCACGCCCTGGGCCAAAGGCAGGCGCCAAACCGCTGAGCCACCCAGGGATTCCCTTGTCTG
This sequence comes from Vulpes lagopus, assembly GCF_018345385.1. Classification (NCBI taxonomy): domain Eukaryota; kingdom Metazoa; phylum Chordata; class Mammalia; order Carnivora; family Canidae; genus Vulpes; species Vulpes lagopus. The sequence continues at coordinate 27,214,023 of NC_054824.1, read as the reverse complement.
TTTTTTAAAACCAATATCATACTGTCTTGGTTATAGTAGTTTTATGGTAAGTCATGGAGCCAGGTAGTATCAGTCTTCCAAGTTTGTTCTTCTTCAGTATTGTGTTGGCTATTCTGAGTCTTGCTTTTCCATATAAACTTTAGAATCACTTTGTTAGTATGCACAAAATAACTAGCTGGGACTTTGCTGGGGTTGCATTGAATCTAAACATCAAAATAGGAAGAGCTGAGATTTTAATAACATTAAATTTTCCTATTCATGAATATGGAATTTCTTTCTTTCTTTCTTTCTTTCTTTCTTTCTTTCTTTCTTTCTTTCTTTCTTTCTTTCTTTTTCTTCTCTCTCTTTCTTCCTTTTTCTTTCTTCCTTTTTCTTTCTTTCTTCTTTCTTTCTTTTCTTTCTTTCTTTCTTTCTTTCTTTCTTTCTTTCTTTCTTTCTTTCTTCTTTCTTTCTTTCTTTCTTTCTTTCTCCTTCCTTCCTTTCTTCCTTTCTTTCCTTTCTTTCCATCTCTATCTCCAGCAAGGGGCTTGAATTCACAGCCCTGAGATCAAGAGTCGCAAATTGCGTGCTCCACCAACTGAACCAGCCAGGTACTCCCTCTATTTATTTGGATGTTTTTGGGTTTCATTCATCAGTTTTGTTATTTTTTTCATGTAGATCTTGTGCATATTTCATTAGATTTATACTTAAGTATTTCTTTTTTGGTGCTAGAGTAAATGATGTGTTTTTATTTTCAAATTCCAATTTTTCATTGCTGGTATATAGGAAAACAACTGACATATATTTGTTTTCCTTGGGGACAGGCAGTTGTTTAGGATAGTAAAGTCCTCTGAACTTATTCAAAATTATTTCCTTTATGAGAGGGGGAGGAGAGTGTGAAACCCTCCTGAAACTGGACCCCCAGGAGTTTTCAGTCTGTCAAGCTAGCCCAGATGCAGTCTACAGGAATGAATGAATGATCTTTTAAATATTCCTTCCAGTCTCTAACAGTGGCTTCTGCTGCAGTAAGTTGTGATTCTTTGTATTCTCCTGTCTTTCCAGTTTTCAGGATGATGATTTGCTCTCAGTTGTCTTTCGGATGAAACAAGATGCTGATTTTTAGTTTGTTCAGCATTTTACAGATGTGAGAATGGAAGTTACAATGTCCAAGCTCTTTATATGTCAGACTAGAAACTGAAAGACTCATAGTGTTTTTTTTTAGACTTTATTTATTTATTCATGAGAGACACACACACACACACACACAGAGAGAGAGAGAGAGAGAGGCAGAGACATAGGCAGAGGGAGAAGTGGGCTCCCTGCAGGGAGCCTGATGTGGGACTCGATCCTGGAATACTCCCGGAATGCCAGGATCAGGACCTGAGCGGAAGGCGGATGCTCAACCACTGAGCCACCCAGATTCATAGTATTGAAAGGGCATCAAGAACCTCAAATATTTTAAAAATCACTAACTAATAGCATTGTATTGAACAATATAAAGATTTTTTAAAATACAGTTTTATTTTAAAAAGTATGTGATTATTTTTAAAAAACATTTTTAAAAATATTTATTCATGAGAGACACAGGGAGAGGCAGAGACAAGCAGAGGGATAAAAGCAGGCTCCCTGTGGGAATCCTGATTTGGAACTCGATCCCAGGACCCTGGGATTACGACTTGAGCCAAAGGCAGGCACTCAACCACTGAGCCACCCAGTGGCTTTGGTACCCCCAAAAGTACATGATTATTAAAGAAAATTTCAGACTGTTAAAAAGGATAATAATTGAAAAAGTAGTCTTTAATTAGTCCCACCACCCAACACCATCTCTATTCACATCCTAGTAAATATCTCTTATTTTGTGAAGTACCTACAGTCTGCTATTCCCTATGCTACATGCAGGTTCTATTGAGTCTCTTGCCCCTGAATTATTGTGTACATACGTGCTTTGTCATGAACTCAGTTCTCCCAACCATTTTCCTCTGGTTTAACTAGTACTAGTTCATTATCATAGTATCCAGTGATATCATTTGGTATTACCTGGAACAAAGAAGATTCTACTTATAGACATACACACATGGGCAGGCATCACCTGGTGTAGTACTTGGTGGTGAGATAGTTATCCCGTATGTGTTTATACTGTTGTTCTTTAAATTATAACAAAATGAAAATATAAACATATAAATTCATGGATTTCCCAGAATATATTTGTTTTTTTTTAATTTTTTTAATTTTTATTTATTTATGATAGTCACAGAGAGAGAGAGAGGCAGAGACACAGGCAGAGGGAGAAGCAGGCTCCATGCACCGGGAGCCCGACGTGGGATTCGATCCCGGGTCTCCAGGATCGGGCCCTGGGCCAAAGGCAGGCACCAAACCGCTGCGCCACCCAGGGATCCCCCCAGAATATATTTGGTTTGAAAAAGTATAGTTTTAAAAAAATTAGTTTGAAAAAATAACTTTTTAAAAAAGTTTGAAAAAATAACTTTTTAAAAAAAGGATTTTATTTATTTATTTGAGAGAGAGAGAGCACAAGCAGCAGGGAGTGGCAGAGGGAGAGGGAGAAGCAGAGTCCCCACTGAGCAGGGAGCCCGATGCGAGGCTCCATCCCAGGACCTTGGGATCATGACCTGAGCTGAAGGCAGACGCTTCACTGACTGAGCCACCCAGGCACCCCCCAAAAAAGAATTACTTTTAAGATATGTATAATTAGATGCCTACTTTGGCCTTAAAATTTTAAAAATCCCAAACCCATAAAATTCTTAGCTTTAAGTGAAACTAATTCTTGGTACACCTGCCATAGAAAACTATTTGTGAAATGCACAAGAAAAAAATACTGAGTAAGGTGCCTTATTTGTGTGGATGTAAATTCAGTAAGTGCATATGAAATCTGATGTATGTTTTATCATAGATATAATTCTCTACCTTAGATTCCAGCAGCAATAGTTAACTCAAACTTTAAGCTCTATCAACACCTTACTGAGTTACTTTACATTGCAGAAAACCTTTCCACTATTAGGAATTGAGAAAGGAAAAAAGTGAGTGGCCGCTATTTCTTTTTTTTTCCCCCCGCTATTTCTTTACTAATTATAGCTTTATCTTTGTGCTAGATAGGATGGATAAGATTGATTGAGATCCTCAATCATATACTCTTCCCCATGTCACCTAGTCAAAGTCCATATCCTATAATTGGTGCTTTCTACCATTCTTACTGAGATACCTCATGATTCTCCAATGGGTTATACTCTCCCTCTCTGCATAAAGCAATAAACCCAACTTGTTCAGCCTTAGGTTTGTTTCTGGTGGTTCTTTGACCTGAGGGCATTGCCAGAATATATAAATAATTAAGTCATTAGTTTGTTCAGCAAAGATTAATTAAGTTTGTAGTATGTGATTCCAAGCTGCTTGAGTGTTTGGCTTAAAATCTTTGAGGATATGATAAAACTTACAGACCCTCTTGCTGGAAATATGAACATTTATTAAAAAATTCACTTCCACTTTCAGGGGTTTATAGATCTCTTTAAGAGTCTGTCTGGATCTAGTCATTATGATTAAGATTCACTCTGGCTTCAAGGAGTTCAGAATCAGCACCAGGGAGTAAGTGATGTATTTATTTATTGGGAACACCCCATAAATAGAGAAGATTTGCAAATGAAAATGACCTCCTCAGTAGAGAACCTAGGTTATAGCAGGGTAAGGTTAATTCTGGAAGTGTATCCTTTTCCTTCTGCAGTTATTTTAAAAATGAGGTAAATTTGTTATCTTATTTTTAATTTTTTAAAATTTTTATTTATTTATGACAGAGAGAGAGAGAGAGAGAGAGAGAGAGAGAGGCAGAGACACAGGCAGAGGGAGAAGCAGGCTCCATGCTGGGAGCCCGACATGGGACTCGATCCCGGGACTCCAGGACTGCACCCTAGGCCAAAGGCAGGCGCGAAACCGCTGAGCTACCCAGGGATCCCCGTAAATATGTTATCAATTTATACTAATAACACATTATTTTGATTGTGTGAAGAGAGATAAGTATTGCAAAATGAGCAATTCACACAGTGCTCCTTTCAAATGGTACAGGATTGTTTCTTCTCTCTCATTTATAAAATCTTATTCCATCACTTGAGACAGAGTATGAACAAGGTGAGGGAATTGTTTTGTCAATGAAGAAAAATTGTGTTAGAAGGACCAGAGCATTTGCATTTGAAGTGACTAAACTACAGAAAGTAGTAAAACGTCCTGTGTCTCTTCACAGCCCTGAGACTTGAGCTGCAGCCCTAAATGTCTGAAATATCCTTGAGGATAAGACCCATATTTCACTTAGTTCTGTATCCTAAACACACAAAAAAGAGTCAATATTTGTTAAAGAAATGTATAGTCCCATACTACCAAACTCTTTTCTTTATTCCCATCACTCTTCCCCACCTCATAGGTCCTGATCCTATGACTGCCTTTCTGCTGATTTTGCCATGTCAACTGTTTAAGGAAACAAATGATCTGTTTGGAGTTCTGTCTGAACCCCTGCTCAGTTTGGTTATTTCTGGACCATAAAGACCCCCAGTTCCAATCAGTCCCTTATAGGGCTGCATAGCATTCTTGTAGACCCTCCAGAATGTTTCTATATCATAGGTAAACTGTATGAACTCTACATGGGATGGATGTAACATAAATGTTAGCATCTCCTGCTGCCAAAACCTCCTCTACCTCCTGAATTCTTAGCAATCTCTTGGATACCAGTCCCAATGGCCTGAATGATTCAGTTCCACTGCTTCTGGGAGCAGCACTGTCCTTATGACACCTCAGATATTCTTTCGAGAGCTGTATATTCAAGTCAATTTCTGCCTCTGTCTTATTTTCTCCCCACCCCTATAGTCAAATATCTTCTGCTTCTGCCTTTTTTTCTCTGCAGGGTAGGCCCCATGTTGCTGATGACGTATCAGACCTCATATCAGTTTTTTTTAAAGTAAACTTTGTATTTCATAATAATTTTAGATTTATGGAAGAGTTGCTGTATTTGTTTCTTAAGATACTGCAACAAATTACAATAAACTTGGAGGCTTACAACAATAGAAATTTAATCTTTCACAGGTTTGGAGGCCAGAAGTCCAAAATTAAGGTGTCAGCAGAGCCTTGCCCCCTTGAAGGCTCAAGGGGAAAATCCCTCTTTGCTTCTTCCAGCTTCTTTTCTTTTTTTCTTTTCTTTTCTTTTCTTTCTTTCTTTCTTTCTTTCTTTCTTTCTTTCTTTCTTTCTTTCTTTCTTTTTTCTTTCTTTCTTTCTTTCTTTCTTCTTTCTTCTTTCTTTCTGACACACACACACACACACACACACACACACAGAGAGAGAGAGAGAAAGAGAAAGAGAAAGAGAGAGAGAGAGAGAGGCAGAGACACAGGCAGAGGGAGAAGCAGGCTCTATGCAGGGAGCCTGACGTGGGACTCGATCCTGGGTCTCCAGGATCACGCCCTGGACCGAAGGCAGCACTAAACTGCTGAGCCACCTGGGGCTGCCCTGCGTTTTCCAGCTTCTAATGGCTCCTGGTGTTCCTTAATTTGTGGTTATGTAACTCAGTCTCTGCCTCTATGCCTTCATATGCGTATTCTTTGTGTCTCTGTATGTACTCCTTTCTTCTTAGATGGATCCCAGTCCAGGGTACCTGAGTGGTTCAGTGGGTTAAGCATCTACGTTCAGCTCAAGTCATGATCCCAGGGTCCTGGGATCTAGCCCTGCATCAGACTCTCTGCTCAGTGGAGAGTCTGCTTCTCCCTCTTTCTCTGCCCCTCCCCGCAGCTTGTGCACACGGGCTCTCTCTCTCTCTCATTAATAAATAAAAAGTCTTTAAATTAAAAAAAAAAGTTTACCAGTCCTTGGATTTAGGCCTACTCTAAATCCAGAATGATCCTGTCTCAGGATCCTTAATTTAATTACATCTGCAAAGACTATTTCCAAATAACTTCATATTGTGAAGTTTTGACAGACATTTCTTAGGGGGGACACTATTCAATTATCCCTGTTATAAAAAGATAGTGTAGTGAATTCCTGTATAGATAATACTCTTATATCAGCTTTTAATCTGAAGTAGACACATCCTCGGTGTGCCTGGGTGGCTCAGTGGTTTAAGCATCTGCCTTAGGCTCAGGTCATGATCCTTGGGTCTTTGGCTCAAGCCCCACATTGGGCCCCCTGATGAGCCTATCTCTCCCTCTGCCTGCTGCTCTCCGTGCTTCTGCTCTCTCTCTCTCTGTCAAATAAATAAATACAATCTTTAAAAAATATATTTCAAGTAGACATATCCTCAAACCAGGAAAACCAAGTAAATCTCTGTAGTGCAGGGACTTCATGCCCAGGTGCCCAAGGCCACATCTCTTGGTGCCCAGTCATTTCAGATACCTCATAGAGTGATACCTCATAGAGTGATGAGGTTCCACTACATCAGAGGTGCAGTGTGAGAGCAGGTTTGTGTTCTGTGAAGAAACTGAAGACATTATTTCCATTTTTATTCTTTGGGATCTACCTTGGATGTTGGCACTGTTTTTTTTTTTTTTTAAATTAAATGTTTTATTTTAACGTAATTATTGATTCACATTGGATATATAGTTGGAATATATAGAGAGGGAGATCTTTTGTCCTATTTTTTCAGTTTTCCCCAATGGTAGCTTCTTACAAAACTACTGTATAATATCACAACCAGGATATTGACATTGATACATTGCACTGATTTTACTCAGATTTCTCCAGTTATTTTTTTTCTGTATTCATTTTTCTATCCCTTCCCCATTCCCTCCCTTCCTTTGTCTCCATATTTAGTTCTATGCAAGAGATTTTTTCTTTTAATCCTTTAACGTGGGGTTCATCCCCCATCTTTTCCTACAACAGAATTCGAGGACTCATTAAAAAGAATTTGAAAATCCATTAGAGACACAAAACAGCCTGCTTGTCCTTCCTGGAGATAAGACAAAAGTAGAGTTAAAAGTAGAGTCCCCATCCTAAACAAGGCTGAGAAAATGCCTTTTATTAATTTCTGAAGAATTGGTCCTATTAAGGGGATGACTTTAAACAAATGTAAACCATTTTCTGTAAGTCACTTTACTTAAGAAATGGGTTTTGGGGATCCCTGGGTGGCACAGTGGTTTGGCGCCTGCTTTTGGCCCAGGGCGCGATCCTGGAGGCCCGGGATTGAATCCCACGTCGGGCTCCCGGTGCATGGAGCCTGCTTCTCTCTCTGCCTCTCTCTGTCTCTCTGTCTCTCTCTCTCTCTCTGTGACTATCATGAATAAATAAAAAAAAAATTAAAAAAAAAAAAGAAATGGGTTTTGAATTCAAAGAGATGCATGAATTCTGGTCTCCAGCTCACTAGTGATAAAACCCATGCACATCATAAATGCTCAAAAGAGTACAGCAGGTGTCAGATCAGACTATGTCAAAGTGTTTGAATTGTAACTTGAAGCTAATGGAGTGCTATTGAAGCATTTTAATTGGAGTAACACAAGCAGATTACATTTTAGAGAGATCTAGAGTGACTCATTACCTTTTTTGGGTTACCAGCTTATTTAAGACTCAGGAAAATCACCAATCCACTTTCTATAAAAATGCAAAAAACATGCATAATACAATGACACAATATTAAATACAATTTCAGAAAGCTTCTGAAAACCTCAGACCCTAGTCTACAAACTGGAGTGGAGGAATTTTCTTTTTCCATTGGAGGTACCTGAATGGATTGGGAGAAGGTGGGAGACTTGAATATACTCATCTGCTGAAGAGACAGAGCCAGTAGAGAGGGAGAGGTAGGAGATGTAGTGGAGGAGAGAATTATGAAAATTATCCCATCATTTTCTCTTTAGCTCTACGTAGCCTGGAAGGAGTCAATATTCTCAAGAACAAAGGAGGTGAGAACAACTTAGGCCTAAGAGGGATACTTCTAGTGCATCAGAAAGAAGGAAAAGTGGGTGTGAGAATAAATAACAGTGGGACTTGGAGAAAATATTTATGGGATTTCTTTTTTTCTTTTTTCTTTTCCTGTGTAGAAAGTGAAGCGATTGGCTGAGGGTGAAGGGAAAGAAGGTTTGGGAAAAGTAGAGGTTTGGATTAGCTGCTGAGAGAAGTGTAGGAGGAAGCTGAAAAGTAACATGAGAAAGACAGCAGGAGCTAGGGGCTCAGTGGCAATCCGAGGTCATGGATTTGGAGTGGCACCAGTCCTTGGCAAAATGTAATTCTTATTCAGGATCTCTCACACACTGCTAAAAGGCAAGTGTGCATACATGGCATTTTACAGAGAGAACACAGTACAAGTATCATTTCATTTTTTTATTTTTTATTTTTTTAAGATTTTTATTTATTTATTCATAGAGATGCAGAGAGAGAGAGAGAGAGAGAGAGAGAGAGAAGCAGAGACACAGGCAGAGGGAGAAGCAGGCTCCATGCAGAGCCTGACGTGGGACTCGATCCTGGGTCTCCAGGATCACGCCCTGGGCTGCAGGCGGTGCTAAACCGCTGCGCCACCGGGGCTGCCCCATTTCACTTTTTTTAAAAAAGATTTTATTTATGAGAGACATACACACAGAGAGACAGAGACATAGGCAGAGAGAGAAGCAGGCTCCATGCAGGGACTCAATCCCAGGACCACAGGATCACACTCTGGGCCTAAGGCAGACACTCAACCGCTGAGCCACCCAGGCTTCCCTGTATTATTTCATTTTATATAAGTAAGAGTAGTGCTTTGATTGATAATTTGAATATGCAAGCATGGAATAATTTAAACATAAGTCTATGTGGCTGTGATCTGACTCACACTGATATCAGCAAAAGATCCAGTGTGACCCCTTGGGCTGTGCCAAGCGTACATAATCCTATGAAAAATGGCAGAGGAGCTTAAGCCCCCATACTTCCTTCTTTTTCACATCTGTGTGGTATTAGGGCTCTAGGGAATTTCTAAGTTAGTAGATGCCAGTGTTCTTGGCCCAAATTTAAAAGCACAGATTATTCCAGGAATTATTGGACAAATTCTCTTTTGCCTTATGAAGTACTATTTTTTTTCTCTGAGAATTCACAAGAAAAGGTGAGGGGAAATGAATGGAAACCAGATATATGTTTAAGTACATATATTTCATGACTGCCTGGATGGCTAGTAGTGTGAAATATTTTTATTTATTTTCTTTTTTTAATAATAAATTTATTTTTTACTTTTTTCAATTTGCCAACATACAGAAAAACACCCAGTGCTCATCCCGTCAAGTGCCCCCCTCAGTGCTTGTCACCCATTCCCCCCCACCCCCCGCCCTCCTCCCCTTCCACCACCCCTAGTTTGTTTCCCAGAGTTAGGAGTCTTTATGTTCTGTCTCCCTTCCTGATATTTCCCAACATTTCTTCTCCCTTACCTTCTATTCCCTTCCACTATTATTTATATTCCCCAAATGAATGAGAACATACACTGTTTGTCCTTCTCCGATTGACTTATTTCACTCAGCATAATACCCTCCAGTTCCATGCACGTTGAAGCAAAAGGTGGGTATTTGTCGTTTCTAATTGCTGAGTAATATTCCATTGTATACATATACCACCTCTTCTTTATCCATTCATCTTTCGATGGACACCGAGGCTCCTTCCACACTTTGGCTATTGTGGCCATTGCTGCTAGAAACATCGGGGTGCAGGTGTCCCGGCGTTTCATTGCATCTGCATCTTTGGGGTAAATCCCCAGCAGTGCAATTGCTGGGTCGTAGGGCAGGTCTATTTTTAACTCTTTGAGGAACCTCCACACAGTTTTCCAGAGTGGCTGCACCAGTTCACATTCCCACCAACAGTGCAAGAGGGTTCTCTTTTCTCCGCATCCTCTCCAACATTTGTGGTTTCCTGCCTTGTTAATTTTCCCCATTCTCACTGGTGTGAGGTGGTAGGTATCTCATTGTGGTTTTGATTTGTATTTCCCTGATTCCAAGATCTATAAAGAACTTATTAAACTCAACACCAAAGAAACAAACAATCCAATCATGAAATGGGCAAAAGATATGAACAGAAATCTCACAGAGGAAGACATAGACATGGCCAACACGCACATGAGAAAATGCTCTGCATCGCTTGCCATCAGAGAAATACAAATCAAAACCACAATGTGAAATCTTTTTAGAAAGTTGAAATATGATCAAGATGCTTGGGTGGTTCAGTCGGTTAAGCGTCTGCCTTTGGCTCAGGTCATGATCCCAGAATCTGGTATCTAGCCCTGCATCAGGCTCCCTGTTCAGTGGGGTGTCTGCTTCTCCTTCTCCTTCTACCCCTCCCCTCTATTTGTGCTCCCCCTCTCTCACACTCTGTTTCTCAAATAAATAAATACAATCTTTTAAAAAAAGGAATATGCTCAATATCCCTCTGGTCATTATAATGTTTCATTTTTTATTTCTCTTATTCTCTCTCTTCAATCCTGTAGGGAACATTATAAGAGTTATGAGCTATCTCCCATTACTAAGGCTCCGAGACATAGATATTTGGTAAAATAAACATTTACATTGCTGATAAAGGATATGAATGTCTTCAGCTGGATTGAGAGGTGACTGGAGGGAAGTCAACTCTGGCATTCAGAAGTGCTACTTTTCTGGGTCTTCTAAATATCATAAGGTTGAACTTCCGTAGTTCATCAGCCTGCAAGAAGTGAGTTTTACTGGGTCTAGAGGGTTAAAGGCTGGTAGCTGAAGTCCAGGTGCATTATTTTTTGTTACTACATTTTTCTCTTTGGGCTGGATAGAAAGTCTATAAGAAATTCAAAGAATCTCTAACAGGCTGCAGTTGTCAGGCTACCCCTGACCATGCTAGCCCTTCCTTCTGGATACCCCCTGCAGGATTTGATGCATGGAACTTGGACTGGAGTCCAGTCTTCATTTACCTCTTCAGCTAGGCTCTCCTGGGCAAGTAACTGCACACTGTTTCTACTTTCATTCTTCTGCCAACCTCCAAACAACATGATTTTACAGAAGCCATATGATACCCACTGGTGGATTTTTGAGCACAGTGGAATTCTGCAATGCCCATTATCCGTTTTTGCTTCCTCTTAGCTGGGTGAAGATGATAATGAGATCATATCTCTAAAGTGTCTAAAGATATAAAGTGCTAACAATAATTGGTATTTCATCACAAAAGTTTAATATCAAACTCTGATCACCAGCTAAGCCATTCCTGTATGACTTTGGCGTTGAACTAGTAGATTCCCACTCTTACCCCATCATCACCCTCCTGTGGCCCCATCTGCATCTCATTGTCCACTCCATTCTCATGGCCTCATTTGCCTCCTTGTCCAACCTAGATCCCGAGATCTATCACTATAATCACTTTCTTAAAAGCTCTCAACTCCCTTGGCACTTCTCCCTCTGTCATATTTGCCTGTCAAAACTCCTAACTCTGATTAAATCCCTCTCTTTTTCTCTCCTGTGTTGCTAATTTCTCCCCCTCTACTGGATTGTCCCCACCAATATACAAACATGTAAACATATTTCTCATCTTAAAACAAACCCCTGCTCTCCACACCTTGTTCCCACTAATTTCCTGTTTCTCTCTCTCTCTCTCTCTCTTTTTCAGTTAACTTACTTGAGAGAGTAGTTTGTCTCTGCTCACACTCCATACTTTCTCACCTCACCTCCTTTCACCAACACACTCCAGTCAGATTTCTGTTATTCAGGTCACTGATGACCTTCATATTTTCCAGTGTCAGACTCATTCCTAACTTCTGTGAGGCCCAGGGCAAGCATTAAAATGGTGGTCTCTAAACCATATAACTAAGAAGTTATAAATCAAGATTATGGATTGTTTAAAAAATATGTTCCTTTCTTTTATCTTGACAAATATAACTTTATAATGACCTAGAGATCAAATCTGAATTTCAAATTCTCAGACTCTTCAGTTCCTGGTGGAATGTGGCAACATAGGGACAACTGTCCCCTGACACCTGGCTTAATAGCCCATGCTTTTCTTCCTGTTCATACCTCATACCTTTTGTGATTTAGCGTCCCTCCAAATGATATGTCCGGGTCTCAATCTCTGGTACCTGTGAATGTGACCTTACTTGGAAATAGGGTCTTTGTAGATGTGATTTAGTTAAGGATCTCAAGATGAGATCATTCTGATTCAAGTGGTTCCTAAATCCAATGACTGGAAAGGAGAAAGGAGAGGGAGATTTTATATAGTGACTCAGTGACACAGGGGAGAAGAGAAAGTTTTTTTAAGTGAAGGATTTGGGAAGGGTAAATGTGGAAAACAAGGTTGAGATTTCCATTAGGACCAGTCCATGGAGTGCCTGTATGATAGACTGAAGAATATGGCATTCATTCTGCAGGCAATGCAAAGTCATGGTAGGGTTCTCTGTAGAGGAGTGATAAACTTGGAGCAGTGTGGCTCTGGAAGGTCTCTGGGAGTTATGTATTAATGGATTGCAGCAGGGAAAGGTTGTAGGCAGTATGTTGGGAGAATCAGTTGAGGTTAGTGCACTTTTCCAGAGCGGCAGTTTTGAGGCTCTGGACCCCAAGAGAGAGAGGTGGCAGAGGAAATCGAGAGAAAGGCAAGAGTGTGATAGAGGTGATAAAGGCAGAATCACCAGGACTTGGCAACTAATTGGTGTGACAAACTATGATATTTCCTCCAAGCTTTCCATTTTAATATTTATCTCATTGCTAATTGCTATTAGCTGTGTCATTAATCTTAGTAATTGCAATTATTTTAATACTTGATAAAAGCTATTAATGTTCACAGTTTTGTAATTAGTTTTGTTATAACTCTTAAAAGCTATGTAGCACATGCCTGCTTTCAGAAGATAATAATGGATCACCACATGCTAGAGAATTATGAACTTAAAATTGCTCTTATTCTGTACAAAGACAATAATACCTCAGGATGGCATTTAACATACAGAGCCAAATTCCATCTATAGCTGAATGTATGAGTCTGTTGAACTGTGAATACCTGTCCACTGGAAAAATTTAAATCCCATCAAATACAGACTTTCTATGCTCATTGTATTTATTCCATGAGAAATATATATATTATATTATATTATATTATATTATATTATATTATATTATATCATAATATATTATATCATGCAAGAGCATAGATCTCTATGTGTGTGTTTTTGGGTGGATTTAGGCACAGTGATATGTCTATTGTATAGTACATTCTGAAAAGTCATTGCTAAGCATTGGGGTATATAGTTTAACTTGCAAAATAATTTGACACATTTCCCCCCCAAATTTTATTGAGATATAATTGACATAAATCACTGTATGATTTTCAGGTTAGGTTAAAGGTTTGACTTACATATATTGTGAAATGATTACCACAGTAGGTTTAGTTAATATCCATAATTTCATATGGATACAATAAAAAGAGAGAAAAAGAAAAAAATTCTCCCTGTAATGAGAACTCTTAGCATTTACTCACTTAACAAGTCTCCTATGTATCATATAGCAGCATTAGCTGTAAAATCTGCTCTTCATCTGTAAAATGAGAATGATTAATTGTACCTACCTAACAGGATTATCATGAGGAATTGAATGAATTAATTTATATAAGGCCTAACACATAGTATACACTTAAAAGATATTAGCTACTATTACTAATCTCAAATAGACATTGTGCATTGCTATCAAAGTTAAATTTAATATACATAATTACTAAACTATGATTAAAAAATTTTTGTACTTATATAACTGTATTACTAGGTAGAGATGATAGTCCTTTTGAAATTCTTCCATTGTGTTTTCTCCTTTGAGGAACAAAGGACATTATGTCTTTATTTGTACTATGTGAGTATCCCTCTAATTATAAATAGTAAGTAAAAATGATGCAACTCACTAACTGCCTCACTAATTATAATAGGCAAATAATACCTAATCTTGGATTGGTAAATGACACCTCTACTTTTTGTTTCTAATATTAACTTTGTTTCCAACTTTAATTACCAACTGTACCAACTACATCCCAATAATTTGAAAGATTTGATAAAATCCATTATTTTAATGATCACAATTCAATTATTAGTCAATATTTGTACCAGACTCTGAGAATATAAAATAGAAAAGAGGAAAGAAAACTTTTCCTTTTCCTCAACCAAACTTTTCCTTTCTTATATTTTGGAAAAAGAAAAAGAAAACCCAAAACAAAAACAAGCCAAAGCCAGTATACCACTCATTCCTGTGAAACTACTGCCATTTCCAGGCACTGTCAAGTTTTTTTCCTTCCTTTGGTGGCAAACTCCTCAAATGAATGGTTTATGTATCTTGAACCCATTAAATATGCTTGATTTCGTTTACACCTTATTTTCATCCCCATTTTGTACCATGTCAGCTCTCAACAAAAGTGAGGGTCTTCTTTTCCCAAATCCTTGGATGTATCCTTGTTGTCTTCCCATCCTTTCTAATAATAGGTATTCCTTACCCCTAATACTTGGCTCTCATCTCTCCCTTTTTTTCTCTTTTCTCTTACTGAACTTATTCTTTTGGAGACAATATATTTTTTACTTTAATTTTACTTTAATTACGTGGTTGCAACCCACATTCTTTATCATTAGCTATGACTCTTTTTTTCTTTTTTGAAAGAAAAACTATTTATTTAAAAAAAAAAAGTAGTCTCTGGGAACGGAGGGTTAGTCCATGTGGGCCTTCAGTGTCCTGGTGGTGATTTTGTCCTTCTCAATGATGTGGACAATGACTCCCATGCCTGATACCGCATCCCGATCCACAGCATTCAGCATGGCTTGTGAGATGGTTTCAAACAGGTGTTCTGGGTCCATGTTGGGCTCCCAGAGGGACTCGCACATCCCATACATTTGTTCGGAGCAGGTGCCACTGACCACAAAGTCATTAGTCACCATGGGGCAGCCGATGAGGTCTAGAGAGCAGATGAAGGGCTTAAAGGTCTTTGGGTCCAACCCAGCGATGACTGGCTCTGTGTAGTAGGGGCCAAACCGTTTCTCATACAAGAGGTTGGCCACCGTGCTCATGAGTGTGTAGGGCTTGATCTGCCAGCCTTCCTTCAGCTCATACAGGTTTAGCTGGAACTTGAGACGCTGGGCAACAGTCTGGACATGCGTGGGGAGCCCGGCCAGGCCTATGTACAGCCGATCACCCATGGGAAAGATCTTCTGGAAGTCCGTGGTCCCCATCTGGGCCTGGATCCGGAAGCGCCTGTCGGCAGCTATGGCCATGCAGTTCTTCCCTTTCATGGCCATGACGGCCCCTCCATTATAGGACATAACAGACATGGCTGCGGTACCGAGGGACCCCCCAGCTATGACTCTTTCCATTATCTATGAGACATCTTAGAACTGACGTAACAATATACCAGAAATTTAGTGCTTAAAAAAATGAAAATGTACTGTCTCACAGTTCTGGAGGCCACAAGTCCAAAATCAAGATGTCAGCAGGGCTTCACTCCCTTAGAAGGCTCCAGAGGAGAGCCTTGCCTCTTGCCACTTCGTGTAGTTGTCAGCATTCCTTGGCTTACTTAACTTATGGCCACATCATTACAATCTCTGCCTCTGTCTTCACACGGCCTTCTCTGTGTGTCTCCTCTTCTGTTTGTCTCCTCTATGTGTGGGAGACAATCCCATTGGATTTAGGGCCCACCTAATAGATAGATAATCTAGGTTATCTCTTCATCTCAAGATTTTTAACTTAAATTACATCTGCAAAGACCCTTTTTCTCTTTCTTTTTCTTTCTTTCTTTCTTTCTTTCTTTCTTTCTTTCTTTCTTTCTTTCTTTTTCTTTTTTTTTTAAGATTTTATTTATTTATTCATGAGAGACACAGAGAGAGGCAGAGACCTAGGCAGAGGGAGAAGCAGGCTCTATGCAGGAAGCCTGATGTGGGACTCAGGCATAGGACTCTGGGATCATGTCCTGAGTCAAAGGCAGATGCTCAACCACTGAGCCACCCAGGCACCCCAAAGACCCTTTTTCTAAAGAGGGTGATGCACAAGTTCTGAGGATTAGGACATGGACAATATCTTTCTGGGGGTTATCATTCAACTCACCACATTAGATATAAGAAGAACACTATACAATCAGATGACAAATGACAACCGATACCAAATTTAGATGTTGGGTAATAGGGAGGAGAGGAGTGGAGGACTAGAGCACACATGCCCTATCTAAAGTGGCCAGCCCCCCCTCTATTGACATGGGGACATACAGACTCATAGTTGCCAGTTCTTCTGATATCCTCAGAGAAGCTAGAAATCCAGATTTTTTTATGTGCTGGGAAATAATTAAAATCTAAAAAATATGCTTAAGCAGTAATACTGTGGGAAGATCAAACCTATCCTTGGTCAGATGTGGCAAACTGCCAGCTTGTGACCTGTTGTCTATAGTCTGATGCTCAGAGAGCGGCTCTGATGAGAAGAGAAGAGAACTCTCACCTTAAAGGTGAGAGAGTGATGAATCTAATGCCAGTTGAGATAGGAAGAAAGATACTACTATTAACTTTGACTTGCCACTTTTTGCTGTTTAATTCAATGAAAAACTCAAATAATTTCTAGACCTGAAAGGTCAGTTTCTTGTTGATGTTCTCTGATAAAATTTTTAAGTTGAGGATTGTACAATGTTGCCTGCTTAATAGTGTGTGTAAACTTTTGGAAGGAAATCAGAAAATTCTTTTTTATGTGTCATTCAAACCTTTATTTTTAGGCTGATTCTTTTTATTCATGGTTTTTAGTAGCAGAGTAAATATTAATGTGACAATGTCACAGCCATACTGAAATATATGTAGTATCCTGGATATTCTGTGCTCTCTTTCATCTTTATCCCTTTCACCACTGTGCAATCACCCTCACTTCCTAGCGGTTCAATTAAAATGTAGGTTTCCCCATTAGCTTTTCTTAAGGCCCTGAGGCTGTGTTGAATGCCCCCTTACTAAACCTTGGAATAGTGGTTCTCAGTGGGAACAGTACTGCCACCTGAAGGATAGTTTGAAATTAATGGAGCTGGTTTTGGTTGTCATGATGAGATGTTACTGGGATTTTGTGAGGAGGACCAGTATGCTGGTGTCTTGTAATTTATTTATTTTTAAAATATTTTATTTATTTATTCATGAGAGACACAGAAGGAGAGAGAGGCAGAGACACAGGCAGAGGGAGAAGCAGGCTCCATGCAGGGAGCCTGACATGGGACTTGATCCTGGGTCTCCAGGGTCACGCCCTGGGCTGAAGGTGGCGCTAAACCGCTAAGCCACCAGGGCTCTGGTGTCTTGCAATTTAAAGGACAGTTTCACATAATAAAGAGTTGGCTTATATTTGTAGGCATTTTGAATGTCCTGCTGGACATTTGTATAGTTAAAAAATATTTATAGGTACCTAACCTAAACAGAACTCATTTTACATATAAGCACAATGTAGTTTTGCACCATTGAAATAAACTGAATTTTCTAGAAATGTAGCTTTTAAATAAATCTAGTGAAGATGATGCTGTTTTTTTGTTGTCGTTATGGGGAACTTACCTTAGAGTTTTTCTTCATTTCAGAAAATGATGCTTATGGTTTTTGAAGCAAATGCAACATACCTGAATCAGTCTACATTTGTAGCTATTTCCTTCATGGTGATTTTAAGTGTATTAGTCAGCTCAGGGTGCAATAAAAAAATACCATAGACTGAGTGGCTTAAATGCACATATTTATTTCTCACAGTTCTAGAGGCTGGAAAGGCTAAATTCAAGGTGCCAGAGGATTTGGTTTCTGGTCAGGGCTGTCTTCCTGGCTTGTAGATGACTGCCTTTTTGCTGTGTCTTCACAAGATGGAGAGGAGTGACAGCCAGCCCTCTGATGTCTTTCCTTATAAGGACACTAGTCCTATCAGGTCACAACTCCACCCTTATGATCTCATGTAATCTTAATTACTTCCTTAATCCAAATACAGACACATTGCAATTAGAGTTTCAACATGTAAATTTTGGGGAGGTATGTGTGTATGTGCACAATTCAGTCCCTAGTACTAAGAGTATGATAGAAATATGCAACTATCTAATTTATTCATAAAATTTTCTAGTGTGGTCTTGCTAGAACATTTGCATATTAAGATGCATCTGTTTTTATTATATGTTTTCTCCTTTTTATTTTCCTTTTATGTTAATTATATTTAGGGCATATTAATGTTTAAAAAAGTATATGTATGGATAGGATATATTACTTACAGCTTTTATTTCAGGATAGTAAAGGGTGCATTACAAAACATAGAAAGGGATGTTGGGCCTAATAGAGTTGATGATCAGTACCATAGCCCAAAATAACTACATTGCATGGTAATTAGCCTGTTGCTAGGGTCGGAGGCAATGTCTTATTCATTGATGTATCCTCCAGGCCCCTTATGGTACAAAGCATATTGGAGACTCTCAACAATTTCTGGTAAGTGAAAGAATAAGTGAGTGAGCGGATCCCTGGGTGGCTCAGCAGTTTGGCGCCTGCCTTTGGCCCAGGGCGCCATCCTGGAGTCCCGGGATCGAGTCCCACATCAGGCTCCCAGCATGGAGCCTGCTTCCCTCTGCCTGTGTCTCTGCCTCTCTCTCTCTCTTCCTATGTCTGTCATAGGTAAATAAATAAATCTTAAAAAAAAAAAGTGAGTGAGGGGGTGGGGCAAGATGGCGGAAGAGTAGGGTCCCCAAGTCACCTGTCCCCACCAACTTACCTAGATAACTTTCAAATCATCCTGAAAACCTACGAATTCGGCCTGAGATTTAAAGAGAGAATAGCTGGAATGCTACAGTGAGAAGAGTTCGAGCTTCTATCAAGGTAGGAAGACGGAAAAAAAAAATAAAGAAATAAAAAAGCATCCAAGGGGGCGGGGCCGCGAGAAGCCGGGCTAAGGCCAGGTAGCGAGAGCCCCCAGGACAGGAAAGCCCAGGCCCGGAGAAGCAGGAGCTTCACCGATCTTCCCAGAGGAAAGGCGCTCGCAGGGAGCTCGGGCAGGACTCCAGGAGGGCAGGGATGCCCTCGGGCTCCCAGGGGCACTAACAGAGGACCTGCGCCCGGGGAGAGCACGCCACACCCCGTGGCCGGCTCCCTAAAAGGCTGCAACACGCCGCTGGGCCTGAGAACAGCTCCAACCGTGGCTCCCCACGGAGGGGGCTGCGCGGCCCAGGAGCAGCCCAGGGGGCACAGGCCCCAGAGCCCAGGGCGCTGGGGGACACAGCCCAGGATCCGGCGCTCCCCCCGGCACAGGTGGAGGTGGAGAGGACACAGGGCAGCAATAACACTCCTGCGGCCCCCAGCTGTGCAGATCGGCGCCCCCCGCCCCTGGGGCATCCAGGCCCCTGTGCACTGGGAGCTGTGATAGTTACTGCGGGAGCTGACTCTACGGCTGGAGAGCTGCCTGCCACCACTGTTCCTCCTCCTGGTGTCATCTTGTACCTGGGACTGAGAAGGGGCCTTGCAGGATAAACAGCTCCCACTGAACCGTGTACCTGGCAGGGGTTTGGGCAGCTCCCCCAGGTACACACACCTGAGAATCAGCAAAGCAGGCCTCTGCCCCGGAAGACCAGCTGGAAGGACAGGGGAAAAGTGTCGGACCCAAGGAATTTAACAAAAATCCCTTACCCCTGGACAAACAGAGCAGGACTAACTCCATTTTGTGCTACACCTGCCATCTCATATATAACCCCTACATGATCTGCTTGTTGCCTAAGGCACTCCTCCACCCTAGTCAAGTCGCTGAGCATACCCTTACTGGAAATCGGCTCATACAGGAATGCGGAACCCCTAACCGCCAAAGAATGTAAACCCCGCCTTTTGCCCACCAAACCTGCGCGCCAATTCTGACCACAGTGATGGGCTAGTTCAAACCGTCACTATAGGGTAAATTGTAATTCAATTGGCCACCTGCGTGTGGACTGACATGACTTTGCAACTTTCTGTGTTTTACAATCTCATTGGCCATTGGCCCCTATAAAACTGCTACGCCTCTTAACCTCGGGGTCCAAGTCCCTGCTCCACTGTGTCGGGTATACTTGGACCCACTCTAGCTTGCAAATAAACCCTTGTGCGCTTGCATCGGTGTCGGCTCCTTGGTGGTTTCTCGGATTCACAATCTTGGGTACAAGAAAAAGCAAGTTATCGACCAAGCAGTGCTGGAAAGTTACAGGGGAAGTCGAGGGATTTACAGTATATAGAATCAGAGGATACTCCCCCTTGTATTTTGTTTTCTGTTTGTTCCCCCACCTCCCCTTTTTTCTTTCTTTTTCTCTTTTTTCCAGTACAACTTGTTTTTGGCCACTCTGCACTGAGCAAAATGACTAGAAGGAAAAACTCACCACAAGAGAATCAGAAACAGTCCTCTCTCCCACAGAGTTACAAAATTTGGATTACAATTCAGTGTCAGAAAGCCAATTCAGAAGCACAATTATAAAGCTACTGGTGGCTCTGGAAAAAAGCATAAAGGATTCAAGAGACCTCATGACTGCAGAATTTAGATCTAACCAGGCCAAAATTAAAAATCAATTAAATGAGATGCAATCCAAACTGGAGGTCCTAACTACAAGGGTTAACAAGGTAGAAGAATGAGTGAGTGACGTTGAAGACAAGTTGATGGCAAGGAAGGAAGCTGAGGAAAAAAAGAGAAAAGCAATTAAAAGATCGTGAGGATAGGTTAAGGGAAATAAATGACAGCCTCAGAAGGAAAAAAAACTACGTTTAATTGGGGTTCCAGAGGGCGCCAAAAGGGATGGAGGACCAGAAAGTGTATTTGAACAAATCATAGCTGAGAACTTCCCTAACTTGGGGAGGGAAACAGGCATTCAGATCCAGAAGATAGATTCCCCCCTAAAATCAATAAAAACTGTTCAACACCTCCACGTTTAATAGTGAAACTTGCAAATTCCAAAGATAAAGAGAAGATCCTTAAACCAGCAAGAGACAAGAGACCCTTAACCTTTATGGGGCGAAGTATTAGGTTAACAGCAGACCTCTCCACAGAGACCAGGCAGGCCAGAAAGGGCTGGCAGGATATATTCAGGGTCCTAAATGAGAAGAACATGCAGCCAAGAATACTTTATCCAGCAAGGCTCTCATTCAGAATAGAAGGAGAGATAAAGGGCTTCCAAGATAGGCAGAAACTGAAAGAATACGTGACCACCAAACCAGCTCTGCAAGAAATTTTTTAAAATAAATTTATTTTTTATTGGTCTTCAATTTGCCAACATATAAAATAACACCCAGTGCTCATCACATCAAATGCCCCCCTCAGTGCCCGTCACCCAGTCACCCCCCCCCCCCCCGCCCACCTCCCTCTCAACCACCCCTAGTTCGTTTCCCAGAGTTAGGAGTCTCTCATGTTCTGTCTCCTTTTCTGATATTTCCCACTCATTTTTTCTCCATTCCCCTTTATTCCCTTTCACTGTTTTTTATATTCCCCAAATGAATGAGACCATATAATGTTTGTCCTCCTCCGATTGACTTATTTCATTCAGCATAATACCCTCCAGTTCCATCCACATCGAAGCAAATGGTGGGTATTTGTCATTTCTAATGGTTGAGTAATATTCCATTGTATACATATACCACATCTTCTTTATCCATTCATCTTTCGATGGACATCAAGGCTCCTTACACAGTTTGGCTATTGGGGACATTGCTGCTATAAACATCGGGGTGCAGGTGTCCCTGCATTTTACTGCATCTGTATCTTTGGGGTAAATCCCCAGCAGTGCAGTTGCTGGGTCGTAGGGCAGATCTATTTTTAACTCTTTGAGGAACCTCCACACAGTTTTCCAGAGTGGCTGCACCAGTTCACATTCCCACCAACAGTGCAAGAGGGTTCTCCTTTCTCCAACATTGGTTGTTTCCTGCCTTGTTAATTTTCTCCATTTTCCCTGGTGTGAGGTGGTATCTTTTTTTTAAAAAAATAAATTTATATTTTATTGGTGTTCAATTTGCCAACATATAGAATAACACCCAGTCTACAAGAAATATTAAGGGGGGCTCTGTAAAAGAAAGAAGAAGTCCAAGGAAATAATCCACAAAAACAGGGACTGAATAGGTATCATGATGACACTAAATTCATATCTTTCAGTAGTAACTCTGAATGTGAATGGGCTTAATGACCCCATCAAAAGGCGCAGGGTGTCAGACTGGATAAAAAAGTAAGACCCATCTATTTGCTGTCTACAAGAGACTCATTTTAGACGTAAGGACACCTATAGCCTGAAAATAAAAGGTTGGAGAACTATTTACCATTCAAATGGTCCTCAAAAGAAAGCAGGGGTAGCCATCCTCGTTTCAGATAAATCAAAATTTATCCCAAAGACTGTAGTAAGAGATGAAGAGGGACACCATATCATACTTAAAGGATCTATCCAACAAGAAGACCTAACAATCATGAATATTTATGCCCTGAATGTGGGAGCTGCCAGGTATATCAATCAATTAATAACCAAAGTTAAGACATACTTAGATAATAATACACTTACACTGGGAGATTTGAACACAGCACTTTCTACAATCGACAGATCTTCTAAGCACAACATTTCCAAAGAAATGATACACTGGACCAGATGGATTTCACAGATATTTACAGAACTTTACATCCAAACGAACTGAATACATATTCTTCTCAAGTGCACATGGAACTTTCTCCAGAATAGACCACAAACTGGGTCACAAATCATGTCTTAACTGATACCAAAAGATTGGGATCGTACTATCCTGCATATTTTCAGGCCATAATGCTTTGAAACTGGAACTAAACCACAAGAAGAAGTTTGGAAGGATTTCAAACACGTAAAGGTTAAGGACAATCCTGCTAAAGATGAAAGGGTCAACCAGGCAATTAGAGAAGAATTAAAAAGATCCATGGAAACTAATGAGAATGAAGATACAACTGTTCAAAATCTTTGGGATATAGCAAAAGCGGTCCTGAGGGGGAGATACATCGCAATACAAGAATCCATCTAAAAACTGGAAAGAACTCAAATACAAAAGCTAACCTTGCACCCAGAGGAGCTGGAGAAAAAACAGCAAATAGATCCTACACCCAGCAGAAGAAGAGAATTAATAAAGATTTGAGCAGAACTCAATGAAATAGAGACCAGAAGAACTGTGGAACAGATCAACAAAACCAGGAGTTGGTTCTTTGAAGGAATTAATAAGATAGATAAACCATTAGCCAGCCTTATTAAAAAGAAGAGAGAAAAGACTCAAATTAATAAAATCATGTGTGAGAAAGGAGAGATCACCACCAATACCAAGCAAATACAAACGATTTAAAAAACTTATTTTAAGCAGCTATACACCAATAAATTAGGCAATCTAGAAGAAATGGACGCATTTCTGGAAAACCACAAACTACCAAAACTGGAACAGGAAGAAATAGAAAACCTGAACAGACTGATAGCCCGGGAAGAAATTGAAGCAGTCATCAAAAACCTCCCAAGACACAAAAGTCCAGGGCCCGATGGCTTCTCAGGGGAATTCTATGAAACGTTTAAAGAAGAAACCATACCTATTCTACTAAAGCAGTTTGAAAAGATAGAAACAGATGGAGTACTTCCAAACTTATTCTGAGGCCATCACCTTAATTCCAAAACCAGACAAAGACCCCACAAAAAGGAGAATTATAAGCCAATATCCCTAATCAACACAGATACAGAAATTCTCAACAAGATACTAGCCAATAGGATCCAACAGTACATTAAGAAGATTATTCATCATGACCAAGTGAGATTTATCCCCGGGTTGCAAGGCTGGTTCAACACTCATAAAGCAATCAATGTGATTGATCATATCAACAAGAGAAAAAATAAAAACCATATGATCCTCTCAGTAGATCCCAGAGAAAGCACTTGACAAAATACAGCATCCATTCCTGATCAAAAGTCTTCAGAGTGTAGGGATAGAGGGAACATTCCTCAGCATCTTAAAAACCATCTACAAAAAGCCCACAGCAAATATCCTTCTCAATGGGGAAACACTGGGAGCCTTTTCCCTAAGATCAGGAACAAGACAGGGATGTCCACTCTCACCACTGCTATTCAACATAGTGCTAGAAGTCCTAGCCTCAGCAATCAGGCAACAAAAAGAAATAAAAGGCATTCAAAGTGGCAAAGAAGAAGTCAAACTTTCCCTCTTCGTGGATGACATGATACTGTACATAGAAAACCCAGAAGACTCCACCCCAAGTTTGCTAGAACTCATATAGCAATTCGGCAGTGTGGCAGATACAAAATCAATGCCCAAAGTCAGTGGCATTTCTATACACTAACAATGAGACTGAAGAAAGAGAAATGAAGGAGTCAATCCCATTTACAATTGCACCCAAAAGCATAAGATACCTAGGAATAAAGCTAACCAAAGAGGTAAAGGATCTATACCCTAAAAAATATAGAACACTTCTGAAAGAAATTTAGGAAGACACAACGAGATGGAAAAATATTCCATACTCATGGATTGGAAGAATTAATATTGTGAAAATGTCAATGCTACCCAGGGCAATGTACACATTTAATGCAATCCCTATCAAAATACCATGGACTTTCTTCAGATCATCTTAAGATTTATGTGGAATCAGAAAAGACCCCGAATAGCCAGGGGAATATTAAAAAAGAAAACCATAGCTGGGGGCATCACAATGCCAGATTTCAGGTTGTTCTACAAAGCTGTGATCATCAAGGCAGTGTGGTACTGGCACATAGATCAATGGAACAGAATAGAGAATCCAGAAATGGACCCTCAGCTTTATGGTCAACTAATATTCAACAAAGCAGGAAAGAATATCCAATGGAAAAAACAGTCTCTTCAATAAATGGTGCTGGGAAAATTGGACAGCCACGTGCAGAAGAATGAAACTAGACCATTCTCTTATACCATACACAAAGATAAACTCAAAATGGATGAAAGATCTAAATGTGAGACAAGATTCCATCAAAATCCTAGAGGAGAACACAGGCAACACCCTTTTTGAACTTGGCCACAGCAACTTCTTAGAAGATACATCCATGAAGGCAAGAGAAACAAAAGCAAAAATGAATTATTGACACTTAATCCAGATAAAAAGCTTCTGCACAGCAATAGGGACAGTCAACAAAACTAAAAGACAACCTACAGAATGGGAGAGGATATTTGCAAATGACCTATCAGATAAAGGGCTAGTATCCAAGATCTATAAAGAGCTTCTTAAACTCAACAGCAAAGAAACAGACAATGCAATCATGAAATGGGCAAAAGACATGAACAGAAATTTCACAGAGGAAGACATAGACATGGCCAACAAGCACATGAGAAAATGCTCCACAGCACTGGCCATCAGGGAAATACAAATGAAAACCACAATGAGATACCACCTCACACCAGTGAGAATGGGGAAAATTAACAAGATAGGAAACAACAAATGTTGGAGATGATGTGGAGAAAGGGGAACCCTCTTGCACTGTTGGTGGGAATGTGAACTGGTACAGCCACTCTGGAAAACTGTGTGGAGGTTCCTCAAAGAGTTAAAAATAGACCTGCCCTACAACCCAGCAATTGCACTGCTGGGGATTTACCCCAAAGATACAGATGCAGTGAAACGCCACGATATATGCACCCCGATGTTTATAACAGCAATGTCCACAATAGCCAAACTGTGGAAGGAGCCTTGGTGTCCATCGAAAGATGAATGGATAAAGAGGATGTGGTATATGTATACAATGGAATATTCCTCAGCCATTAGAAGCGACGAATACCCACCATTTGCTTCAACGTGGATGGAGTGGAGGGTATTATGCTGAGTGAAGTAAGTCAATCAGAAAAGGACAAATATATGGTCTCATTCATTTGGGGAATATAAAATTTAGTGAAAGGGAAAAAAGGGAAAGGAGAGAAAATGAGTGAAAATATCAGTGAGGGTGACAAAATATGAGAGACACCTAACTCTGGGAAATGAACAAGGGGTAGTGAAAGGGGAAGTGGGCGGGGGTTGGGGTGATTGGGTGATGGGCACTGAGGGGGGCACTTGGCAGGATGAGCACTGGGTGTTATTCTAAATGTTGGCAAATTGGACTCCAATAAAAAAAAAGAATAAGTGAGTGAATGAATGGATAGCTGCATATAAATATTATTGTGATGTCAGAATCCATATCTTCAAGGGTGCTTGGATGGTCAGGACACCACTGAGGATTAGCAATGCTTGTTTTTACCAAAGTAATGCTTAATAATTGGCACAAAACAGTGGTTGAACCAATATTCAGAAATATTTTTGCCTTCACCATAGGGCTGAACTTTCATATAACTGGCAAAATAAGTTTTATTCTAAATCATCTGTATCATTGATACCAAGCCAGGGAGTGAAACTTGAGAATGATTCTATCTGGCATGGGTTTTTCTTCTTTGGCAAAGTTTTTTCTTGAGAGCATTTTTTTTTTCTTAAAAAAAGCCTCTAGATTTATTAACAGATATGACTTGTCAGGTGTAATTTACTCTTTTCCATGAGTTTAGTTTGTTTAGATTTAGCTAAAGTTTCCTTCTCTTCAGTTTTACTGCTTGTTCTGGGGCCCCTAATATTATGCAAATTGACCTTGGCTTTAAACTAGATCCTTTTGCCTAGAAATACAGTAGGAGAACTTTTCCTTTGTGCTTTCTTTAGACATTCACTGAGATTCCTAGAATTCCTCACAGGCAGTGTAAAACTATGTTGTTGATTTTGGCAGCCTGCATTTAAATAATATTTTTTTCAACTCAAACAGTTAATCAGTATGGTTTTGCTGCATGGCCATCACAATTGACCACTGAATTGTCCACATTGCTCATCAATTCCTATCTTCCCTTATGGTAGTCTTTTTGAAAGTGAAAAGATACTATTAATTTTAGCTGAGATTTCTCTTTTCACAAAGTTCTTATTTTCTTTTTTGGAGAAATGTTTGCTTGTTAGAATGATGAGATGAGGGGCCTAGGGAAAGCACAACACCTGGATGGGGCTGCTCCCTGAGGACAAGTGATGGGGGGTGAGGACTGAATTAAACTTCACTTCTTCCAGGGCTGTCTATGGCAGGAGGATCATATATGGGGAACTAGGGTCTAAGAAGTCTGGTTCCATGTATGGCCCACCTATTAAGGAACTGGGCAGCAACCACTGATAATCTGCCTCCTTTGTAGAGTATGTAGGTTTGTTTTTTCTTGGGATGAATTTATTAATCTAACCAAATTCATGAAAGACTAAGCCAAAACCAAACCACACAGCTAAGGCATTCTCAGATTCCTGAACTGCAGAAACTGTGAGATAATTACTGTAGTCTGAAATGTTGTATTCCCTCCAAATTCATATGTTGGAACTCTAACAACAAAGGTGATGGTATTAAGAAGTACGACCTTTGGGGATTGCTGGAGTAGCCTAGTCAGTTAAGCATCCAACTCTTGATTTCAGCTCAGGTCATGATCTCAGGGTCCTGAGATCAAGCCCCATGTCGGGCTCTGCACTGGGTGTGGAGCTTGCTTAAGATTTTTTGTCTCTCTCTCTCCCTCTGCCCTTCCCCACCTCTCTCCCTTGGTTAAAAAAAAAAAAAATTAGGACCTTTGGTAGAAAATTAAGTCATGAGGGTAGAATATGAATGGGACTCATGCCCTTATAAAAAGAGGCTCCAGAGAGATCCCTAGCCCCTTTCAACATGTGAAGATATAAGGAGAAGTCTGTCATCTGGGAAAGGACGCTTACCCAATTATACTAGCACTCTGATCTTGGACTTCCAGACTCCAGAACTGTGAGAAATAAATTGCTGTTGTTTATAAACTGCTCAGTTTGTAGTATATTGTGGTAACAACCTGAACGAACAAATAATAATAAATGTCAGCTATTTTAGTCTGTTAAATTTTGGGATAATTTGTTACACAGCAGAAGATAACTAATACATATCACTTAACAATTCTGTATGTTAAATTTTCTCTGTTCAAATTGCTGGGTGCTTTCTGTTTCTTGACTGATATAAACATGAACATAATAATAAATAAGGAATCTAAAAAAGAATAATGTTTACTGGGCTAAAGAAATCTCAATTACCTTAAGTTGGAATATTGATTTTATGTATGAGTCCAGATAGAATAATTCCAAGCTCAAGTGATTATTACTATGTATCAGTCTATAATTTTGTATGTTCCAAATCTATAGAATTTGATAGATATTTCTATAAAAGTCAGTAAGGGGTGCCTATGTGGCTCAGTCAGTTGAACATTCAACTCTTGGTTTCGGCTCAGGTCTTGATGTCATGGGTTGTGAGATCGAGCCCTATGCCAGACTTAGTACTCAGCAGGTAGTCTACCTGAAGATTCTCTCCTCTACCCCTCCCCCCACTGACGCTTGTGCTCTCTTAAATAAATAAATCTTTAAAAAGTCAGTAAAAAAAGTCCATTTTAATTAAATCACATAAATGATTTTTTTAAGAATCTCAAAGGGAAAATCATACTTGGAAAAAGGCATATATACAATAATTATAGGAAACAGCATGGAGTTTCCTCAAAAAGTTAAAAATAGAACTGCCATATGATCTAGCAATCCCACTTCTGTGTATATATCCAGACAAAATAAAATCACTATCTCAAAGAAATATGCTGCATGTTCATTGCCAGGAGTGAGAGAAGAAGAGAGATGTTAGTCGAAGGGTTCAAACTTTCAGTTATAAAATGAGTAAGTCCTGATGATCTAATGACTATACTCAATAATAATGTATTATATACCTGAAACTTGCTAAGAGAGGAGATTTCAAGTCTTCTTATTACCGAGAAAAGGGTAATTATGTGAGGTGATGGATGTGTTAATTAGCTTGAGTGAGGTAATCATTTCACAGTATACATACACATTGAAAACATTACGTTGTATAACCTAAATATACACAATTTTTATTTGTCAATTATACCTCAATAAAGCTGGAAAAACATAATATGTATGATGTATGTATTTATTTTAAAAAGTCATATGTAATATATATATTTACACACATATTTTATATATCTATGTCTATCTACCTATATCTATTGATCTATACCTATCTATCTATCTCATCTATCTACCAAATGAAGGAAGTGCCAAACCCAGCTATCAGTCATTTAAGTAAAAGGACATTTATTGTTCTTAACTTGAAGAGAACAAATTACCTGAGTAATGTCCATGTGTCGGTTTGTAGGCTTTAGCAGAGTGTCAGTATTTTACCCTTTGCAGTCATATTTTTTGATATCGCCTGTAAAGTTATTGACATCTGTAGTATCTGACCACTGCATCACAGCTGAAAAAAATGGCTTTTGGAGGCTGAGGTTCTGGACCTTACAATTTAAATAGTTTATTTTTGGGGTGATGTAAAGTCAGTTTAATAATTTCTACAAAACTGAAAGTTCATCACTCAAAATGACTCCTGGCCATTTATCCATTAGTTAGCCCAATCCTGTAAAATTGTTGCTCTTCCAATCACAAGCAAGTAGGGAGATGGCCATGAAGTCAGCTACTGGTTGGACTTAAGGTAGCTGAGAAAGTCAGTATTTGGCGGCTGTCATTTATAACATCAATTAGCATTACAAGATGGCATAGAAAGCAGACATTTAAGATGATAAAGAAAGCATTTGAGGGCTTATGGAAAGATATAGTGGCAACCAAGAATTATAGTATCTTGCCAAAGGTGAGCCAAAGTGGTGAGGCTGGCCGTGATTTAAGGTCAGGTGCTCTGGCTCCAAAGTGTTTGTTCCTAATAGCTATAGGGATTTAAGGAAAGAAGTATCAGGGGAGGCAAGGCTCAACTTAAAGCCCACTTTCTCCCGGAAACCTTGATGAGTCATTTTAGCTGGATGTAATCCCCCTGTTCTGAACAAATCTAGCTCAGTGTGAATTCCAGTGCTCTTATGACATTTATTATAAATGGCACTGTCATACAGCTTTTTGTACACACAGCACCTATATACACTGGGATTTATTCAATTGAGGAATTTATTTAAAACATTTTTATTTTTATTTTTTATTTAAAACATTTTTAAATTTAAATTAATTAACATACAATGTATTATTAGTTTCAGAGGTAGAAGTCAGTGATTCATCAGCCTTATATCAATTGAAGTATTTAAAAAACCTCATGCATAATTTGAAATTTTGCAAGTCCAATTTTAAATAGATTGTAGAAGTTGCTATTTAAAGCAACTTTGACACTATCTATCAAAATTATGAATGCGTACAACTTTTGGTCCAGCAATCCCATTTCTGGGAATTTATTTTACAGATAATGCTTGCAAACTGATAGATGTACAAGGTTATTCTTTGCAACATTGTTTGTCATAGCAGAAAACTAATGATGCTTCTCTGGGAGTCATAAATGCTATTTTTCAGATATTTCCATTTCTTCCCCCTTGACGGGATTGCTTTTCCTAGTTCTCTTGTGGTCGGGTAGAGCCATGTGATGAGTTGTGAACATAAGTAATATGTATTACTTCAAGGCCAGAGTATTTAATAGCCAATGTGTTACCCTAAAGATCTTTTTTCTCCCTACCACACTGACTGGCAATGTTTGAGATTGAGACTGCTCCATCAGCCTGGGTCAGATATAAGAAGATACAGAACAGAACCTGGCCAAACTGCATTTGACATAGCATGAATAAAAAACATCATTTGTTTTTAAAAGCTACAAAAATTTTTATCACCACAGTGAAGCCCCAAAACCCTTTGTGAACTTAAAGTGGCAGCTTCTCAATTAGGAATTTGCAGAGATTATGACAAAGTTGGAAAGAAACCTTTAGTTGGGATGGGCTTTCTGGGTACCACTTAAACAATTCACAATTAGGCTACTAACCGGTCATGGTAAAATATGAGGCCTGGAAGCTTTTGCTGTCTATCAAACTCTAATTTGAGCTAAATCTGGAATTTTTAAAAATGTAGAGCAAGTTGTATTAATTTACTTTTTAAAAAATATTTTATTTATTTATTAGAGAGAGTGAACATGCATGTGTGGAAGGAGGAGGGGCAGGGGAGGGAAAAGGGAGGGGAAAAAGAATATCAAGCAGACTCTACCCTGAGTGCAGAGCCTGATATGGGGCTCAGTTCCACCAGTGCGAGATCATGACCTGAGCTGAAACCAAGAGCTGGATGTCTAACCAAATGAGCCACTCAGGAGCCCCTAATTTATGTTCTTTGTAATTTGAGTTATTTGAATTGAACAATTATTATCAGAATGTATTTTTCATTTTTAAATGAATGTTTTGCATACAAGTCTCTTTTCACTTTATACACTAAGTAATGTATTAGTCATTGGACACCAATTGATGGATACAAACTATGCAGGTAAGCAATTGATCTTTTCTTTTTCTTTTTTTAAAAAATTAAAAAAAATTATTTGACAGAACCAGAGAGAGAGAGAGAGAGAAAGAGAGAGAGAGAGAGAGAGAGAGAGAAAGCACATCAGGGGGAATGGCAGAGGGAGACGGAGAAGCTGAGCAGGGAGTCCAATGCAGGGCTCGAACCCCAGACCCGGGGATCATGACCTGAACCCAAGGCAGATGCTTAACTGACTCAGCCTCCCAGGCGCCCTGGTAAGCAATTGATGTTACAAATCTATTGAGATGTTTGACCTACTTATGAAAAAACATTGTAGAATAGATAATGTGTAAGAATTTTTTACTTTTAAAGAAATGTTCCTTAGATGGTTAACTTTAGAGATACCTTTTTTAGAATACGGAAACCATTATTCTATGAGAGGAGTAAATATTTCTGACTTCATAACTCACATTTTCATATATAATAATCATTACCCAAGAAATGGTCAATCACTAGCCCTACTCCTTTTCTCAGTTCATTAATTCTCAGGCTTATTTTTTTCTGGATTCTGAATAATTATCATGTTCAAATCAACTTTAGGCTGCTTTCCCTGGATCATTTTTTTTTTATTTTAGTTCGAGCTTTTGAACTCTTATACCTGGCATTAATTTTTTCCTCCAACCAGAAATGCTATTTGATTGACAATATCAATAATTGCAATTGAGCCAATTTTCCTCTGCAGGCTCTTTCCGCTCTAAATTTTAGTTAACAGTATCACAGACACATTGCTTTCAGTGATCATTAAACTAGTCCCTTTCTTTCCCTTAGAGCTATCATCAAGAGTGAGGATTGCACTGGATTTTGATGTGGGAATTCTAGCTGTATTATGTATACCACATAAAGTAGGGCATCAGCAATTCTTGTGGCTCCTCCCTGTTTTCCTTGATTAAAAGTCATTTTTCAATTGGATCAGTGGGTGATAATCAAATGACACACTAAGGGTTTCTTAAAGGTAGAAACAGAACTTTAAAAACTGTAATAACAACATCAAAAAGTTGAACGAATATGCAATTTGTTAAATCAAATGTACATTTAGAAGTCCATATTAATTTTTGAGGAAATCAACTGTTCTTAAAAAATACTGTTGTCTTTATTTATGCTCTAGTATCTCATTTGTATTACTGAATGATACAAATTTACCAGAAGGAATCTTATTTTTTGGAATCCTATCTCTATTCTTTGTTCTGTAAAGGGGAAATATGTAAAGTGCAGGGATTCTATTATCCATTTCTACATTTTCTATTTACTAACATTTTATTTGAACTTTACTCTTTCTTGACAGTTTATTTTTTTCCTGGCCACCTCTAGGGGGCAACTTAACCCAAATTATCCTTTGGTTGAATTCTC
This sequence comes from Vulpes lagopus, assembly GCF_018345385.1. NCBI lineage: Eukaryota > Metazoa > Chordata > Mammalia > Carnivora > Canidae > Vulpes > Vulpes lagopus. Next base: position 27,181,446 of record NC_054824.1, on the reverse strand, counting down.
CTCTAGACCACTGTATTAGAAAATTTTGTCAAATGACATTATGCAGTTAGAATGATTATTGTTTAAAGCAGATTTGGTAGAATTTGCTTCTGTTCATGGAGTCAACTTGAATGTAGTCATAATTCATGATTTCAGGCTTTTAATATCTGTAGGGGCATAAAATTGTGATGCTGTGCAGAGGCAGAGATGAAGAGGGCACAGATCAATCTTATATAATGAATGCTGCATTCTCAACTTCTTCATCTGCTCTCAGGCCACAGCTGGGCATTTGGGAAGATGTAAAGCACAAGTCAGAGGTGCACTATTTCCCATATCTATACCTAGTTCTCTCACTCAGTGTGCAAGGACTCCAGTTTACTTGATCTTAAACAAGAAACATGCTTAGCAAGAACATGTATTCAACTTGACATCACCTTAATAAACACCTAATTCTATGTCCAAATTTGGTCAAATTTCCTTCATGGACTTGGTTCATTTCTTACCTAAATTATCATTTCAGGTCTTCATGTTTTATTCTTCTTAACATGCATGTCAAGGTTATCTTCCCTATTCTCTGCTTTAAATCAGCAAACTACAAGGAAATTGTTCCATTCTTCAATATTGTGTGCATCTATATCTTATATAGATGTAAGGTGGATTGTGATGTATCCTGACATAATTAGCTGGTTGAGACCATAAAGTAGGGGTACATTCCAGTAGGTAAAATCTCTTATTGTTATTAAGTATATTCTCAATGAGGGCAGTACATGGAAAGCAAACCTACAGCAGGCAGGAGAGGGATTTTGAGATTTTTAAGGAGACTAGATATCTAGGCAGAAACATTTTAAAGGGGGGGTGGTGGTGAAATGGGGGAGTAGGGAGAAGGATAACTGAGCTGGTACTCACCACAGGACCTAGATTGCATTGAGTTCTGCAAGCTCTGGATAGGGACTCATCTCTTGTAAGTTAGGTTTTCTAGTTTATTTCTTGTTATATCTGAATCATTACTGAAGCTTCATTCTGGACACACAGCTGAGGTATAGTGTCCAGCTTGGGTCACAGTTTTCTGGAAGAAGTAATATCCACTTGAGACCAGCGTCCATTTCTGAAAGGTATGGTAAATTTGGTTGGGGAGAAAGAGATTATTTGCCTTCCCATCACATCTGGAAGATTCATAGTTAACAGATCCTCCACTAGACAGTGAGCTCTAAAGGGGCCGGAGCACACATTGGTGAATAGTACCACCATCAAGTAAGACATCCTGAAGACCTGAAACCTTGAAATCTTCTAGACTTCTCCCTTTCCTACACCTCTACATCCGAGTTCTTGAAACTTGTGTCTATTTTCACTGCCATCTTTTTAGTTCAGATCTTTTCTATGTGTTACGTAGGCTTTGAGGTTAACATTTAACAGATATCAGAAAGTATGAAAGTTCATTTATTTTTGTTACTCTTAAGCCTCTATCCCACTAGTATGAAAACTATAACTTAAACTTTCCAATTAAAGGTGACTTAGTTTTCTCTGGTTAGTTTTTTTTGTTTTGTTTTGTTTTGGTTTAAAATAGTCTCTTTTAGGTAAATCATTAGACTTCCAGAGTCATTTCCTTTCCCTTTTTTTTCCTTGCTAAATTGGTGCCTCTTTATATGATGGCATTTTCATGAGTTTGTAAAAGTGGGAGTGATGGTTAATTTTGTGTCAACCTGATTGGCTTAAGGATGCCCGGATAGCTAGTAAAGTGTTATTTCTTGGTGTGTCTGTGAGGCTGCTTCTAGAAGAGTTTAGCAATTGATTCAATAGACAGAATAAAGAGATTGGCCCTCACCAATGAAGGTGGTGTTATCCAAATTTTGGGGGTCCCAAATAGAACAAACTGGTGAAGGACAGGCAAATTCCCTCTTTCTTATTGAGCTGGGACATCCATCTTTTCCTGCCATCAGACATCAGAACTCCTGGTTCGAGGGCCTTTGGACTCTGGGTCTTATATGGCAGCCCCCCGACTTTAAGTCTTTGGACTGGGACTAAATTATACCACCCACTGTCTTGGTTCTCCAACTTGTAGATGGCGGATTATGGGACTTTCCAGTTCCCATAACTGTGTGAGCCAGTTTATATAATAAATCTCCTATCTATTTGTCCACCTGTCTGTCTGTCTATCATCTATCCTATTCTGCTCTTCTGAGTAACTCTAATAGAGTAAGTAAAGAGGAATTCAGATCTATGCATGACAGTTTTGACTTTCCTCTGGATCCTCACTGGCTTTTGATTAAGTTGTTTTGTCTTTTGCCTGAAGTAGATTGTCTTTTGACCTCACTAGTTTTACTGGAGTAACTGGGCCTCTGGTCTTTGTGCACTGTGCATTGCTTATGACTCTGGATATTGTCACCTACTTCTAAGCCCCAGCTTCTGCTTCTCTCATCTTTTAAATGGTTACAAGTTTGCTTGGGGACATGAGGGAACTTCTGGATATTCTTCCACACCCAAAGCATAGAGAACCAGCAGTATTATGTCTGCCCATCTGTCCAGATCTGTCTCCTCAGGCCATGCTGTGCAATTTCTCCCCAGACTTGCTAGGTATGGTGTGGTGCTGAATGTGGGATTTTTCTCATGTTGTTAGAGGTCCCCCTGCATCTGAAAAAGCAGGCCACTAGCTCCAAAGTCTTGAATTCTACCCTATGGCATTCTCCTGTCTACATATTGTTTCCTCTTGCTGCTTTTAAGCTTCTATCCTTGTCTCTGATTTTTGACATTTTTCTAAGTCTTTGTGTGGGTCTCATCTTATTTGGAACTCTCTGGGCTTCCTGGATCAACAATAGCATCTCCCCCTCCCCCTACCCAGCCTAAATTTCCTGAAAGTAGTTCTGTGGCATCTAGATCTGTGCCAAACCTGAAGCTTGCTCCTAAGGCTGAAGCTCTAGGACTGTCAAGTAGGCCTCTTTCACTGAAAGGCTAGGGCTATGTTTCAGTCTATTCTCTATGCAGTGCTGTAGGGGTAGTAGCCCACCAAGAACTATCTCTCTGATTGGTATGGTCCCATGGGATCCCAGAATACAAGCCATCCTGGCCATTAGAACCAGGAAGTTAGGGAGTATCCCTAGGCAGCAGCTATAAAAACCAGGACAGCAGATGAAAAAATGGGGTACCAGACACATATAAGAGCTCTCATCTGAGAGATGCTGGCTCTTTAAAGTTGGGCAGAGGATTAGGGCAAAGTTAATGACTGCCCTCTGAGTTCTCAGGAAAAGTTTACAACCAGCCTTCAATGTGTGTTTAATTAGAACCCTGCCCCTCAGGCCACAGCTATGATGATAAGTTAAGAAATCTCTGTCATAAGAAGATTAAGTTCTTGAATCTGTTGCCTCTTACTGTGTCTTGGGTGTGGTAACTGTTTAAGAGCTCTTTCTCCATTGGTTAGAGTCCTGTGGGACCTGTGAATATGTCTTGTTGAATGTCAGATCCAGGTGATGTAGAGGTATGCCCTGGCAGCAGCCACAAAAATTTGGTCACCAGACCAAGGTATAAGCTTCTTTCTGGAAGATACCACCCAGTGAGCTGGAGTGAGGCAGGAGAGCACAATGATTGGGTCCATCAGCTTCTGTTCTGTGAGAGCACATAAGTAGGCTCCTATAAGTGATGAACCAGAAGCCTATCCTTTGGGCTAAAGCTCTTGGTCAGGAAAACAGACCTCTTTCTCAGAAATACTAGGGGTGTGTGTTTTCGTCTGTTATCTGTACTGTGCCCTGGGAGCAGTAGTCTGCAAAGAACTGTCTCCAATTATTACAGTCCTGTGGGGTCCAGGAACACAATGCCTTTTGGCCTCCAGAGTCAGGCAATCAAGAAGCATGCCCTAGGTGGAAGCCCCAAAAACTGGGTCACTAGCTATAAATACCAGAGCCCCAGATGTGTAGGTCTGTTCTGGGAGATTCTGATGCTTTCGAGTGCCAGAGGGAGAGTACAAAGGGAAAGTACAAAGAAAGGTGGGGGGGGGGGCGGGGGAAGGAAAGGAAAAAGAAAGAAGATATAAAGAAAGAAAGAAGGAAAAAGGAAAATGAAAAGAAAAAAGATGCTCTCCCCTGACTTTAGCAAGGCAGAAGAAGAACAAGAAAGATGGCACCGTTGGGGAAGGAAATAAAACAAAGCAAGCAAATAACATGGTGCCTGATGGTGTTAGCAAGTCAGAGGAGAGAAGGAAGATGGTTGATTTTGACCCTGAGAGTATCCCAGCAGGCCCCTGCCCCTCAGACCAATGCTTTAAAATTGGGAAATGAATCTTTTTCATATAAAGTCTAGGTCTTTTCAAAGGGATGCTTCTACATTGGGCCCTGGGGTGGGAGAGTCTGTATGTGGGCCCATTAAGAAGTGTTCCTCAGGTTGCCACAACCCTGTGGGTCTCTTTGATGTGATCTCCATTGATCTTCAAAGTCAGATGTTTTAGGGGTTTCTCTCTCAGGTGCCAGTCTTAAAAGTGGGGATGTCTACTGTGAGATACAAACTCTTCAGTCCTTAGGGAGAAGCTCCCTCCCAATTGAGGGTTGCTGATGGGGCTGGGGTTTATAGCAAGATCATGTCTCATCTCACTCTTTCTTATCCACTTCAATGTGGTTTCTCTCTCTTGTTTGTCTGATGTGAGGGGGTAGTTCCACCTACTTTTAGGTTTATTGGTCCATATATAGCTATAGATGTGGTGTGTCTGTGGGAAGAGGTGAGTTCTAGGTCTTTCTATGTTGCTATCTTGAATGGGACCAGGCTTGTTTTATTAATTTCTATTTCTAATAGTTTTTTATAGTATATAGAAATTTTGGGATATTGATTTTGTACTGTGCAACTTTACTGAATTTGTTGATTAGTTTTAACAGTTTTTTTTGGAGTCTTAAGGATTTTCTATATATAATATGTCATCTGCAAATAGTGACATTTTAACTACTTCTTGTAGTATTTCTGTGTAAGATAATGCATGGTTCCATTCTTGCTTTTTATTTGATAACAAATTTCATGTAATTAATAAATAGTAAATAATTATTAAGCTGCTACAATTTAAGAAAAAAGTGGCAAATTGTTTAAATGTTAGGATGTGAAAGAACTAATTGGTTATATAAAAGGGAAAGATAAAGTCTGGCTAAATTTTGACTCTATATGCCACACATTACTTGTTTGTGAAATAGTACTGGCAGTAGATAATTAATGTGTACTTCACTGGGATGTCTGGGTGGCTCAATGGTTGAGCCTCTGCTTTGGCTCAGGGTGTAATCCCAGGATCTGGGATCTAGTCCCACATTGGGCTCCTTGCAGGGAGCCTGCTTCTCCCTCTGCCTGTGTCTCTGCCTCTCTCTCTCTCTGTGTCTCTCATGAATAAATAAATAAAATCTTTAAAAAGTATATTTTATATACTAAAATATAATTAGTGCCTTCCTACAAAGCAATATATAGCATTGGGTTGCATACATCTAAGCATATATCCAGATGATATGTTGGGTGACATTAGGGTCAATTGTTGGACATTCAGATGATCAAGTGTAAATTTATCTCTAATTCATTTAACACCTGAAATCAATTCTTTAATTATGAGCTTCCCAACTCTTTTTAGGGGAATATATCAATTTCCTATTAAAAGGAAATATTCAAAACTAATTTCTCAAATGTGGCATTGGGGTACTTTTTTTTGTCTTCAAAATAGTAAAAATTATTTTAAAATAAATTTTATTTAAACATTCAAACAAAAGTTAAACATGGAGCTGTTTTTTAGGAGCAGAGTATTTACATTGACAGGAAGACCATATGAAATCATTTGGAAATTCATCCTATGTAAAGAATTTAGAATGCTGTATTTAGGGATGACTTCTACATGGTCTTACTGCATATGTCACTTCACTGCAAATCTATATTATGTGTGCTTAAATCTTCCTTTCTTAAGAATGTGACTTCAGACTGTGATGCTGAGTCACAATTTTAGTGAATTTGAGTCTTATTATGCTATGTTTTCTGGGAAGGATTATCTATGTATGAGAAGGAAGGACAGATGAGGTAGGAGAGGGAAATACAAGAAGACACAGTGTTGGGAGGTGAAATAAAGGGGGTTCTTTAAAGAGTAGCTTTACTTCAAAGCTTCCAGGAACACTTTCAGATCCCTTGACCCAGGGGACTTCTAAGCCAGTATTATGAAGATCAAACTAAATTACTTGGGAAAATGGTAGAATTGAGGATTGGTAAAAAAAATGGCAGCTGTAGGTTTTTGAGAAAAGAAGATATGAGGGTTAAGGTGAAAGAGAAGGAGTGAAATGATGACCTCTCTCCCAAATAAAATTTTCTACAGTACACGTTGAGGGGAAAGACAGACAAAGTGATGAAGGCCTGGGGACTGCATTCTTACCATCTGAGTGAGTGTGGAAATGGGACCCAGGTCAGAATGTCCTGATGTTTTGCTGGGCTCTAAGAATTATCCTGGGGTGATCCAAAATTCTAACTCTGTGCACTGAGAGTGTTGGAGAAGTCTTTTGCTTCTGGAATAAAGTTTTTCCACCTGTCTTTAAAAAAATTGATATATCAATAAATGTTTATTTCCTACAAACACTGTTCACACTGTGCATCTCTGTAGTTACAGCTATACTGAGAGAGTTGGTGGTAAACTACCACCTTTTTGCATGCCTAGTTCTAAAGTATAATCTATTTAAGAAAGTTGTTATTAGGGGGAATCTCTGGGTGGCTCAGCGGTTTAGCACCTGCCTTTGGCCCAGGGCATGATCCTGGAGTCCTGGGATCAAGTCCCACATCGGACTCCCCGCATGGAGCCTGCTTCTCCCTCTGCCTGTATCTCTGACTCTCTCTCTCTCTGTCTCTCATGAATAAATAAATAAAATCTTAAAAAAAAGAAAGTTTTTATTAGATAATATCTTATGATGATTATAAACAAACCCCATAGGATGTTACTTCATGTCTGGTAAAGTAATTTCATGCTAACAACAGCATTCAGAATCTCCTTTTGAAGTCTGCATTTAGATATCAGGGAGATGCTTTGGTCTGTGCTAATTATTTTGACTGTAGAAAATAAATCACAAACTTCTTAAATTAGCAGAGTCAGTAGTTTGACCTTTAAGCTACTGGTTTAAGCTGGCAAACCACTAATACTTTCTAGTGTCCTGTTTTCCTCTTTTCAAAGAAGGATTATAAGGGAGTTGGGAAAATTACATAGATATTTGGAATAGATTGTACCAATCTATATGCAAAACAATGTAATTAAGACTATCTGAAGAAAAACTTACCTCTTTTATCTGTTCTAGTTTTAACTTCTATACATTTTCATGTTTTTATGACACCATATAGAAAATAACGTGCACATTCAGAAGTCTGATTTTGACCTGTAGTTTTGCTTCAATAAAACTATTCTATAATAGCTTTAGGAAGAAAATATTTATTCATAATTAACACAAAGTATGTATTTTCCTTTCCTTTTTAACACTTGTAGAGGGAAGATGAACCTCGGGGGGGGGGTGGGTAGAATACAGATGGAAGGCAAACACTAATAGTTGCTGACCCAATAACTATTCTTCATCCTGTGCTGTGGTAGGCAGACAATGCCCCACCTTCCCCAAGGTGTACCCTTCCCTAATCCTTAGGACCTGTGAATATATTACCTTTATGGCAAAAGGGACTTTGCCAATATGATTAAGTTAAGAATCTTGAGAAGAGGGGATTGTTGTGGAGTATCTGGATGGCCCCAATGTAATCAAAAGGTCTCTATAAGGGGAAGAGGAGGGCAGGAGAGTCAGAAGGAGATATGATGATAGAAGCAGAGGCTGGAGTAATGCAAGGAAGGGGCCACAAACCAAGAAATGCAGGAGGCCTCTGGAAGCTGGAAAATGTAAGGAAATTCCCCTTTAGAGCCTCCAGAAGGAGCTCTGCCCTTTCAGATTTCTGACTCCAGAACTCTAAGAAAATATCTCACATACCAAATATGAGATAATTAACTGTTTTATTGCTTATGCCAGTATTACATGTGGAATCCAACTTAACTGATACATTTGGTACAGGTGATGTGATAGATATAGTAGTTAATGAAAACCTGACTCAATCTTTTTCCAGATTTATCCTGTTCTTCATTTTGAAAAAAAAAAAGATTTTTACCACTAGACTGTTGAAGGGCACTGCATCAACTAGAAGAATATTTGCTTTAAGGGCAATTCTAATTAAAGCACTTATTTTTCCAGAAATTGGGAGAAAAATATGAACTATACCAATTTGTTGGCTTTGTTTGCAAGGTAACAAAATTAAAAACTAAATAGACAAACTCATTTTGATGGCAAAATAAAAACCTGGCTGACATTCCTCTGATTAGAGACCCAGGCAACTAATGAGTACATAAAGTAATAATGGAATATTATAATATGTGAAATACTTAATGTAGTTCAAGCAAATTAGACAGCAAGGCATTAATTACCAGCTTTGATAAATGGTCTTCTGGCCTTATCCTCCGTGCTCTTCTCAATAACTATTGTAGCAGATGAAAATGAGTTGTATTTAAATAATTTTAAGTCAAAGAAAAACAAGATTGTGCAGCAAAAATATTTAAATTATACCCTAAGATACACAAAATTATTCATGAGGAAATTTAAAAATAATCTTTAATTAATAATATCCAAATCCCTTGATTTTCTTTGACTAAGAGGATACCTGAGTTTACCACCTATAATTGCAAATTTGAATTGATTTTTCTTCTTCTCTAGATAAATAGCTAGAGTGTGTTTAACTAGTGAATAACAGACTCTTTAAAGTTAGGATTTTGAAATTTTTCTCCTCTTTCCTTTCTCTATGGATTTATGAAGTCTTCATCCTATTAGCATTTTTTAGAAAAGAAAATGGTACAGGTCCAAAGCCTTTGGCACATTATGTGCTACATCTCCTTATTTATTTTTAAACTCTAGTTCACAAGCCCTTTATTCCCTTTCTTAGTTCATGTTGAAAGGGTCAGTTCATTTGAGTTATTCCTGAGTTATTTTAACTAGGCACTACTTCTTACCTTCAAAAGTAACTGAGGGATAACTCACTCTTCCTAATTCCTTGGGAGTGACCCCAAGGTTACCTGAGATTGTTTCCAGACGCTATAAGGTTTAGGTTTAAACCATATTAATTACTTCAATTTCTTTTGCATGGTTGTTTTCCCATATGCAAGGAACTTCTTGAGAGAAACATCCACATCTTTTATCCATGTAGATCACAAGTTTGGCCCACTGCCTTAATATTGGTTGAAAAAAATATAGGAAAAATGAGTGACTGTAGAAAGGGTATTTATCAGGGAAATAAATCTGACCTTACCATATGTCTGCCTATAGAATCCTATAGCTGATACTATCTGTTCTTGGTTCTTGAATATATGATTGGAACTTATACAAAGTTTTGAAGTATGTTTTTCTCTTGTGTTTTAATAATTAGAAGGTATTGTATGGCAAAAGTTTGGGATGGATCGCCATTGTTACCTAATTGGTGCTTTGTTCTACTAATTTTACCACATATTATTAATAAAAATCCTTGATTAAAGGTTAAAAATTCCACCATTTTTAAGAAATAAGCAAATTTGTTTTTCTCAAAAAGCAAGAAGTTCAAGAACAGTGCTTTTCAGGACTGATTAGTTCAGTGATTCATTGATGTCATCCAGAATTTAGGTCTTACCAGAATTCTGCTTTTTCACCTTCAGTGTGTAGACTTGCATTCCTCATGGGAACAGCAGCAGCAGTTCAAGATTTGGTGTCTAGAGCAGTAGTGTCTAGAGTTGGAAAGGAGGGGGCATCTCTTTTTAATATCATTCTCTCTTTTTAAAAAAGTTACTTAAGTTATATATGTCCACTGTTTAAAGAGTTGAGTGGTTTGGCAACATTTGTTGTAAATAACAGCAAGTTTATCCCCACCATTGTTCCCTCTCCCCAGAGGCTACCACATTTTGATCTCTTTAGCTGATTACTATTTTAATCTTTACCTCCATATTTCCAGATAACATGCTTCTATCACATACATGTACCCTTGACTTTTCAGTTTTTAGATATTATCTATTGATTTCTAATAGAAAATGAAACTTTAGCTCTCTTCCCCCCCCTTCACCTTCCACCCTCAATCACTTCTTTTTCTATGTCTGCCATAAGTTTTCTGGTATAAGGATATCCTCCTTTACCATTATCTGGGGAATCCTTTTACCTTTAAAAAAATTTGCTATTTACTACTCACTTTATCTCTTGAAATGCTCTTTCCTATTGAGTGTAGTATGTCTAGTTAGTTTTCTGAGAGAAGGCACTGGGGAGATAAATTTTTGAAACTTTGAATCTCATTATTCTACTTTACACTTAAGTACCATTTTGATTAGATATGGAATTCTAGGTTGGAAATAATTTCCCTTGAGAATTTTGAAGGCATTTCCTTCTGGCTTCTAGCTTCTAGCTGTTCATCATATGAAGCCATTGTTTCCTGATTCCTTGTAGTGGTCTTTTCTTCCCAATCCCTGGAGGCTTGTTTTTGTTCCTAATGTGCTGAAATTTCATGATGATTTTTTTTTTATATGATTCTATTTTCATTCATTGGATAGTTGGTGGGTCATTTCAAACTGTAAACTTACAGTTTTCACTTTTGGCAATTTTTCTTGTATTTTTCCTTTGGTGATTTTCTCCCTCCCTTCTTCTTTGCAGGGATTTTTGTTATTTGGATGTTAAACCTCCATAATGGCCCCTAGTGATTCTTAAATTTGGTATTCATGCTTTTGTGCAGTCCTCTCCCACATGACTAGGCAGGCCTGTGTATCTGAAAGGATACTGTGAAAATGATGAGGTAGGCCTTCTGAGATTAGGTCATAAAAGGCATTGTAGTTTCCACTTTGCTCTCTCCAGGATCAATTGCCAAGGGAAGCCTACTATCATGTTGGGAGGATACTCAAGTAGCCTGTGGAGAGATACGGTAAGGAATTGAAGCCCCTTGCCAACAGCCGATATTAGCTTGCCAGAAATGTCAATAAGCCACATTGGAAACAGAGCCTTCAGCTCCCCTCATGTATGTGCAGGCGTGTGCTCTCTCTCCCTCTCTCTTTCAAATAAAAATTAAAAACTCTCAAATTAAGAATTGAGAAAATACGGGATCCCTGGGTGGTGCAGCGGTGTGGCCCAGCGGTTTGGCGCCTGCTTTTGGCCCAGGGCGCGATCCTGGAGACCCGGGATCGAATCCCACGTCGGGCTCCCGGTGCATGGAGCCTGCTTCTCCCTCTGCCTGTGTCTCTGCCTCTCTCTCTCTCTCTCTGTGAGACTATCATAAATAAATAAATAAATAAATAAATAAATAAATAAATAAAAGAATCGAGAAAATAACTTTAAATGTGGTATTTTTATGATACAGAGTAGCTTCTGGATCTGCATTTTGGTTGACTTGGACTTTTCATTAATTAAAAATACATGTCATGTTATCAATAAAATCATTTTTTCCCCAAATGGAAGACTTCCAGCTTCCACTCTCCAAAGTTTTTTAAAAAAATTACTTATTTGAGAGAGAGAGAGAAAAAAAACACAGAATCAATGGGGGAGGGTCAGAAGAAGAAGCCCATTGTGGGGCTGGATCCCAGTACCCTGAGATGATGGAGCCGAAGGCAGACACTTAACCGACTAAGCCACCCAGGCACCCCTCCACTCTCCAAAGTTATAGTTAAAATTCAAGATTCAGAAAAGACAATGAATTTAACTGTTATTAAACAGTCTTCTTTGAATAGTTAACATAGTTTCAAAAGTTTTTTTTCTTATGAAAGAAGAAAAATGAAGAAGATACACTTAAAAAAATCAATTTTCTAGTCCCAGCTTGATCATTCATTTATTGAGACCCTACCATAGGCCAGACACTGAAGAAATAGAGAAGGTGGGGAGACAACTTTATAAACAAATTCTTTCAAACTAGTGTAACAGGTGCTTTAATAAAGATAGAAATATTGAGGAATGGGAGCCTACACAAGGGGGCAAATAGTTTGTTTAGAGAGTTGGAAAAATTTCATAGAAGAGGGACAAACGAATAGATTTGGAAGGTTGAAAATAATGTTTATGATTGGAGAAGGCATTTCAGAGAGAGAGAGGGCAGTCTGAAGCTGTAAAGGGCATTTAAAAATATATTGAGATTAAAAAGGTGGTGAGGGTTTTATGTAGACCATAAGAGAACACTGATTTTAAGCAGAGGAATCACATTAATAACCACATTTAAATAAGATCAATACTGGGAGGGGGATTGGGTGGTGGGTAGACTGAATGACAATTAGGAGAGGTGATGGGGGGACGCCTGGGTGGCTCAGCAGTTGAGCTCTGCCTTTGGCCCAGGGTGTGATCCTGGAGTCCCGGGATCAAGACCCACATCATCTTCCTGCATGGAACCTGTTTCTCCCTCTGCCTCTCTCTGTCTGTGTCTTTCATGAATAAATAAATAAAATCTTTAAGAAAAAAAAAAAGGAGAGGTGATAGGAGTTGCAATAATAAGGAGGAATCCAGGAAACTAATTTGGGGTTCAAATGAATAATCGATCACTTAATTTCTAAAATAAAAAGATGAATTTATTGCTTGTTAACGAAGAGTTGCTATGCTTGTACTCTAGAGTTTCCCTGAGTAAACTGCTTTTAAGAAGCACGGAGATTGTGCATTTTGAGCTTCCATTGGCAGGAATTTTAGGGATTGGTTGTCTGTTAGTCATAGAAACAATTACTGGGGTGAGTCTATTGTTGATTGGTGACTGCAAGAAGCTATTACTGAATCCACAACATCTGGAAGTGTGGTTTCCTAAGTGAAATTGTCATTTACTGATTAGGATATGTTTATTTTTTTATTGTTTTTTTGATTAGGATATGTTTAAAACTGGTTCTAATGATTACCTCTTCCTTTGCCCAAAATACAATCTATCTTTTCCTTTCCTGAATTGAGAGAATAGAAACATTTATTTTTAGAGCTTAAAATGGAAGAAGTAAGGGTTACCTTTAGCTTTTGCTTGATAGAAAAAGAAACAGGACAGGAGGAAGAACTCATGTGGGATACAACCGGGAGAGAGGTAGAGTACGCAGCAAGTTGTTAGGATTTGGATATGTTAACATGAGTAGGACATTCAGTCAATAGTTGGAGATATGGAAAACTTGAAAAAATGGTTGGTCTTTATGAGTTGTCAGCTTATGGGAGGGTGTGAAAACCATTAATGAAATAAAGTGGCTCAGGAAAAGCTCGTGGAATAAAGGTAGAAATTGAGTTGTGGTAAAACTGAGAAGTGCATGTGAATAGTACAAGAACCAGGAGATGTTTTGGAGAAAACAGAGGAGGTAGGAGTTTCAGTAAGACTGAATTGTCAACAGCAGGAAATTTATGTATAAAAAAAATCTAAAGAGGACATTGTTGTCTTCAGCAAGAGCCATTTCAGTATAATTGTAGATCTGAAAATCAGTGTTAAGGGGTTCCTAAATATTTTTGGCTGTCAACTTCTGATATAATGTTTCAAATTTTATTCATGTATCTCAGGTACTCATGAGTCTTATCAATGCTTTTATGTTAGAAATACTCAATTCAATAACTAGTTATCAAGCACTAGTTATCTGACAACTTTGGGAATTTTTGGCTTGGAACAGTTGCTAAACTTTCTCACAGATCACATCAAGTCATTATAGCACCTACATTTTAGCAATGGTAGGTTTAATTTCATGCCATAATTAACTTGGTAAGCAAAGGTGAACTTTTAGATCTTGTTAAAAGGTGATCTGTGCAGTATGGTGGTACCTTACTCTGGCTTTTAAAAATCAACAAATTGAGTCATATCATAAATTATTTTTAAACCATGTATGTTAACATACAGACTAAATACAAAATAGCTATTTTTAAAAAAAGATTTCATTTATTAATTCATGAAAGACACACAGAGGGGCAGAGACATAGGCAGAGGGAGAAGCAGGCTCCTCACAGGGAGTCCGATGTGGAACTCGATCCCAGACCCCAGGAGCACGCCCTGAGCCAAAGGCAGATGCTCAACTGCTGAGTCACCCAGGCATCCCTAAAATAGCTATTAAATTATTAACTTTACCCCTTAACAGAAGAATTTTATCATGTTTGGCATCATACTATCACTGTTGCACTATTGAACACATTAATTATGCTTTCTTGTTTATACTTGTTTCAGTATGAAATGCCTGTCTTAATTCCTAATTTCATTATGCTTTTTACATAGTGAACATATCTTTAATTTTATATTCTGTGGCCTTTCAGAATATTTGAAGTCTCAGAAGTTGCTCAATAAATATTTGGCAATTAATAATCTGCCCCATAAAAGGGTGCCTGGGTGGTTCAGTCAGTTGAGCTGATTCTTGATTTCAGCTCATGTCATGATCCTAGGATGGAGTCCCTTGTCAGATTCCACACTCAGCGGGCAGTCTGCTTGAGGATTTCTCTCTCTTGCTTTCTGCCTCTCCCTCTGCTCGCATTTTTTCTCTCTCTCTTTCAAATCAATAAAATAAAAAAATCTGCCTCATAAATACCAGTTTGGCAATGAATGCCTGGCCATGTTCTTGTTTTCATTTGCTCTTATCCAATATTTTTCCTGATTAAATTACTTCTTTGAGGAGGGATCATTTCTTGCCACTCACCTCACTTAGGAACTCTAAGGAAATAATTTTTTGACATGGAGTATGAACTTTGTAGTGGGTATTCTTTTTCCCCCCTTTCTCAAACTTCTGCTTTATAGCATAGAATGAAAGGGTTTTCTTATACTTTTGTCCTTTTGGAATATTTTGGGGAAGTATAATCATTTTTTTTCACCTCCTGGGTTGCCCCAACTCTTATGAGGAGTAATTCCTCTGATTGGTGAAAGGAATGGATCTGTCAATACCTGGAATTCATTGCATTAGAAGGTGGGCCTGGAGGGTCTTTGGAAGGCTATTTTTTCCTTGTGTGGGGTGGTTACAACTTCCAGGTAGCTAGGAATGGTTCTGCCTCTGTACTCTCAATGAAGTTTTAAAATATGAATATGGTATTTCCACTGTGCCCACACAGTCTTCTCACTTCACAGTATCCAGAACTCTTTTAAGAAAACATAGGTAGTTTGAAATCACTGTTTAGCCAATAGATTTTCAGTCTTGATTTTAGACCTGGGAAGTACACACTAATCAGTCATCTGTTTACAGGTGCGGGCATAATTGTTAAATTATGGTTTTAGATCGAAGTAACTGCAAAGAAGGATGGAAATGTACTGCTTTGTGTACATTACCGATTGGGATGGTGTGACCAGAGTCATATGATTCTCGTGGTGAGGCATACTCCATAGGTCAATACTCTTATCATATTGGCTCCTTCTAGGAACACTGTGTCTGAGACTGGTGTTTGGCCAATGAATTTAGGTAGAATTTGATTTTTATTGCTGGAAGATGCCTTAAAAATAATCTAATCCAACCTTTTCATTTTAAATATGAAGAAACCAGTTGTTGAGAATTTAAGTTCTTTGTACAAAATAACGTTGTTAGTGAGTGGCAGAAATGGGAACTCCAATTTTCTTTTGTGAATTGCTCTGCATTCAGCTCTATTTATAAATAGGACTTTATCTTCATGATGTATGTTTGTTTTGAAAATTCATAGCAGAGGAGATTAAGAAGAAACCCCTGGGTTTTCATTTGTTTAATGAATGTTTCTCTGAAAATCACAAAGTAACTGATTTTCCAAGAAGTGGTACAGTGCAGTCTGAGGAAATGACCTCAAAAAAACCATATTTGAGATGCATATTTTGTGGAGTCTTTGACGAAGAGTAAGCTGGTGGGAAAGAAATTGGGACAATATTCTCTCATGATACCCTCATCTAAACTCTTTGCCTTACTTCTAGTTCTCCTTCCCTCAAACAAACTACTAGTCAAAAAATATCACAATTCGTGACAAACTAAAGAATTCTGGGTGCCTACAAGCCCCTTGTCTTGAAAAACAGTTTCCAGCATTTCTATTTTGTGGGCTAGGGAACTCTCCGGTATCAGCTCCAGGATATATTAAGGGAAATTCCAGGGGGAATCCTGTTCTTCACTGTAGATTTAATTATTTCCTAGAGCTTCCCAAAGTAGGTTAAGGCTCATTTGGTTGAAGTAATAAACTCTTTCAACTACATTTAGTAAGAAAGGACACAAAGTGCTTCATGGATCTTAAGAGCAGCCATAGAACTGGAACCTGAAATCAAAACCCCCGAGAGCTTTCTTTCTCTGCTTCTCTCTACCTGACTGCCTTCTCTCTTGTTGCTGATTGACTTCCTTTGATTCTCTGGTCCAAATGAAAAATGAAAATATGGCTACTGACATCACCTAAATATATATTAGAGTTCAAATCTTTTGCCTCTAGAAAGATCAGCTGCTGTTTTTCTACAGTTTCAATTTGTTGGGGATAGGACCTGCATTGGTCACACTTGGGGTCAGTTGCCCAGTTATGGTCCAATCAATGAGGCTAAGGGAGAAATGCATTACTCAAAATAGATCTGTAAGAGGAGAGAAAATCATTGCAAACTGAGCAGTCAAAACAGCCAAATGAATATTCTGAGGTTATTTACATTTCTGTCCCTCCACTTGCAAGCAGAATACCGCACTTGTCCAGCAAGACTGGAGTGATTCGCACTCCAATTGAGTGTCAGGAGCATACAGCACTGAAAGAGGACCAAAGGAAGGCGTTAATGGAATGGAAATCCAATACCTTGAGGTTCCTATGGGTCTCACAAAGACCCATAAAGTAACTCTTGGAATACTGGCACTGCTAATAATATCTATCTTCTTGAAATGTACTCTTTCCTAAGTTTTCGTGATGCCATATTCTGTTTTTATCTCCGAAGTTAATAACAGGGAACATTTACTTCTTTCTTTCTCTGTTAGACAATGTGCTAGATATTTACATGACTTTTTAAAGGCTGTTAAAAAATTATTTATTCATTCATGAGAGACACACAGAGAGAGGCAGAGACACAGGCAGGGAGCCTGCAAGGAAGCCCAATGGGAGACTTGATCCTAGGACCCCAGGATCATGCCCTGAGCCAAAGGGAGATGCTCAACCACTGAGCCACTCAGGCACCCCATGAATATTTAAATTAAATATTTATCACCTAATTTAATCCTTAGAATACTTGAAAAGCTAGAGACTATTATTTTCTCCATTTAATAGAGGAGGAAACTGAGGCTTAGGAGGTGAGCAGCTTTTTTGTGCTTTAAATATTTATTTTTCTGTGGGCTCTGTGTTGTCCCATCTATGCACTTCTCTGAAGATATCACCCCTTCTCATGGCTTTAATCAGTGTCTGTATTCTTTCAGCTCCATAATCTCCATATTTGGTCTAGATTTCTCCTCTTAGGTCAATCTTATGTATTTAACTTCCTACCGGACATTAACATTTCAGAAGTCTCAAAGCTACCTGAAATTCAACATAAACACTCCTAAATTCATCAACTTTTTTTTTTTAAAAGATTTTATTTATTTATTAGAGACACACACACACACAGAGAGAGAGAGAGAGAGAGAAAGAGACAGGCAGAGGGAAAAGCAGGCTCCATGCAGGGAGCCCGATGTGGGATTCGATCCTGGGTCTCCAGGATCAGGCCCTGGGCTGAAGGCAGTGCTAAACCACTAAGCCACCTAAGTTCATCATCTTACCCTGCTAGGCTGCTCATCCTCCATACTGAACTCATGGTTTCAGGATGGAAACTTGTGAATCATTCTTGATTTCTCTCTCACAGTTCCTCCAGTTAGGCATCAGTTTCCATAAATTCTGCCTATTATAAATATCTTTATCTCCATTGCTTCATCCTAGTCTATGACACAATTATTTCTTTCCTGGACTGCTTCAATAACCTCTTAGCTGTCTATAGTTCATTTTTCATCCAACATCCAGAGTGATCTTAAAAACATACAAATCTGATAATGCTATGATCCTACTTAAAACTATGGACTTTTCATTCCTCCTAAAAAATTCAAACTCATTAACATGGGGCAGCAAAGTAAATAGCTATCTACTAAAAATTCATGACTTTTAGTGCAGATAGCTACACTAAAAATCATGTGTAGAGTTGTTGATGAGAAGAGGCTTTAAATAAAGACTACATTTCCTGGCCCCTTTGTAGTGAAGCATGGCTATGAAATGTGAAAGAGACTTATGTGTTCCCCCTTCTAGCCTGGTTTATAGGAAACTTCCCATGTGGTTCTAAAATCGCTCCCTGATTTCTGGCCTGATATCCTGTACTCTTAAGTCTCAGGGATGGACTTAGAGGAAGAAGCCTGATCTTTTGGAACATGCTGAGGAATGCCCCCACCAACCAGGAACACCTGCATGGGATTATACAGTGAGCAAAAAATAAACTTTTATTGGCCATTAAAATTTGAGGTTTGCATATTATAGCATTGGAGTTAAGTAATATAAATGGCTTACAAGACTATATAATCCAATTCTTGACACGTTATCTCTCCCCACTCTTCCTCACACTCTTCACTTTAATCATACCTAAGTTCTTTCATGATTACTGGTTCTCTCTTCTACACATGGTTGTCCTTCCCTAGCACGCTATCCCATTCCCATGACTAAATTGCACTCATTCTTAAAATCCTTTGAAGGGCCTTTTCTGTCCTGATTGTGGGAGTCCCCTCTGCCTTGTCTTTCTTTAGCTTTCTGTGCTTTCCCTACTATAACACTCATCATTTCTATTGTTCATGACATCTTTGTCTGCCTCCTCTATACTATGAGCTTCTCAAGGGCATGGATCATGTCTATCTTGTTCAATGTCGTGTCTCTAGCACCAAACACAGTCTCTGGAATATAGTTGGTACTCATTAAATATTTACTGAATAACTGAATGAATGAAAGAATCATTGTGGCCTTCCACTTCTGTAATTTATCACTTTCTTAGTCTTTATGCTAGTAGGGGTAGGTTGGAGCACATTTGTAGGTCTTGAATATTTGGTTAATAAGGAATTGCTATTATTGTTATTATTCTTGTATTGTTAAATACCTTTACCAATATACATAATAGCTTTAGTGAAATGTTTTCAACTAATTAAATTTACTATTGAAATTGAAGTGAAAAGAAATAAGTGACAATGTAGAAATAAGCTGAAAAATGGGAAACATTTTATTGAATAGCAGAGTTGGAAAGGATGGCTATGTGTAATGAACTCTAGTCTCCAGTTGAGGAGGTAGGCTTGAAAAATAATAGAATATTGCAGAGTAGAGTGTTGCTATAGGAACAGTTACCTAAAGATCTAATCAGTGTCTTGTTGAGTGAAAGGATTTTCTCTTTAGTATGAAACATTTCAGCAAGTGCTAAAAATAGTTTTTTAAAAGCCCTACAATCTCTCTGTCTCCAAATCTGCTTGTTCCTAAGATTTTAAAAGCAAACTAATAAAAATAATCAGAACTATATAATGAGCATGTTGCTTAATTTTGATAAATGTGACTGGCTTAAACCCACATGTTTATTACACCATTTATTTAGTTAGAAGGGCCAAATGTGTCAAAGTTCAGGTTCTCCAAAAGCAGAGCTTGAGATAAGAACCTGGGGGAGAGGTAGTTTATCCGTAGATAATTCAGCAAGCACACATAAGAAAGTAGGCAGAATAAGGCAGAGAAAGAGAATTACACCCCTGAAAAATGGGGGCCAGGGCATTTATCCACTAGTTCCATTCCCCATTGATTGAAGGTTTCCCTCTATACAGTGTTAGCTTCTCAGCTGACTTAGAGAGGACCATATGATCTCTGGCAGCCAGGGAGAAGGCCCTTGGGCAGAATGTGGAAAGATGTGAAACCCTAGTTTGAGGCAGGATGCTGGCAGTAGAGTTGAGTCTAAACCCACACAGAGGTGATGTGACACAAGTGCCAGTGATGTCTGTTACAGCCTAATTCCAGGATAGCAGTTCTCTGACCTCTCCTTACATCCAAGTCTCCTTTTTTAAAATGATATATTACTTTATATATATTATTACTTGATATATTACTTTCCTAGCACTGTGACTCTCTCTCTACATTAGTTTCTTTGTGTCTAAAATTGAGATAATCATATTACTTACACAAAAAGTTGTGGTGGAGATTAAATGCATCAATACCTGTAATGCAGTTAGCATGTGTTCGGCCTATGTCAAATACTGGAAAAAGATTAGTAACTACTGCTATTATTAATAGGAATAGTAATGAACTACTACTCCTACTATTGGTGATGAGGCCTACCCTTGCAATGAATATCTCCACAATATCAATAAGTTCATTGCAGAGTGATTTCCAGTTTATCTCACATACGTTATTTGATTTGTTCCTTACCACAGTTCTTATGAAGCATCTGACACCTTGAATTCTGAAAATATCTCTGAGCCAAAAATTCTTGGGCTGTTTTAAGAACAATTGTTGAATAATGTAATCCCTGTCAAGTCTATTTAGTATGTCTCAAATTTGTCTGAAGCTGGTGAAGTATGTGTTCTGGGCTCTAAAGCCTTCATTATAGGATTCTATTCAGGCAATCTCAAGTCCTTCAATTACTGAGATAACACTAGATCTGAATACTACTGTTTGTGTTGGAAGGATAATTTTCAATTACACAAATGATTTCCTGCAGTTCCCACCTGAAGACATAAGTCATACAGGAAGAGGAACCAAGGCTCACCTGAAAGAAACTACAATCACTATTTATTAACATTTAAAAAATACAAATCAAAACCACAATGAGATACCACCTCACACCAGTGAGAATGGGGAAAATTAACAAGGCAGGAAACCACAAATGTTGGAGAGGATGTGGAGAAAGGGGAACCCTCTTGCACTGTTGGTGGGAATGTGAACTGGTGCAGCCACTCTGGAAAACTGTGTGGAGGTTCCTCAAAGAGTTAAAAATAGATCTGCCCTACGACCCAGCAATTGCACTGCTGGGGATTTACCCCAAAGATACAGATGCAATGAAACACCAGGACACCTGCACCCCGATGTTTATAGCAGCAATGTCCACAACAGCCAAACTGTGGAAGGAGCCTCGGTGTCCATCAAAAGATGAAGGGATAAAGAAGATGTGGTCTATGTATACAATGGAATATCACTCAGCCATTAGAAATGACGAATACCCACCATTTGCTTCCACATGGATGGAACTGGAGGGTATTATGCTGAGTGAAATAAGTCAATCGGAGAAAGACAAACATTATATAGTCTCATTCATTTGGGGAATATAAAAAATAGTGAAAGGGAGTAAAGGGAAAGGAGAGAAAATGAATGAAAATATCAGTGAGAGTGACAGGAACATGAGAGACACCTAACTCTGGAAAACGAACAAGGGGTGATGGAAAGGGAGGTGGGCGGGGGATTCAGGTGACTGGGTGTTCAGCACTGAGGGGGGCGCTTGACGGGACGAGCACTGGGTGTTAAGCTATATGTTGGCAAATTGAACTCCAATAAAAATAAATAAATAAATAAATAAATAAATAAATAAATAAATAAATAAAATCCTAATTACAAAGCAGGAAAAAATTAAATTCTAGTTGAGAAAAATAATAGTCACAAATGACTAATGCTTTACTTCGTCTTGATGATTATCCTTTTATATATTGTGGGACTCCATTTAATATTTGATGTAGAACTTCTGCAACTACCAAACGTTTGACAGGGAATAGCTTGTAGGTTTTTAAAAACTGTCTTTGTCAGGTCTTGATATTAAGGTTAAAATCAATCTGTAATGGTTTATGTAAGTAAGAGCTATAGAGAATTCAATGGTAGGGCAGAAAACTTCCACAGTATCAATGACAAACCCCAAGTGAGCAGAAATAAGGATATATTCAGGGAAACTCCAATTCTAATTTTCGTTGGTCCTCAAAAATCACAAAAAGCTTAAAGATGCTCATGAAGACCAGAGTAAGGTCTGAAATCATGCTCTGTATATTCAGTCTTGCTCTGGACCTTAAACACATGGGTGACCAAAGCAAGATCAAAGAGGAAATAAATTCTGGAGTTAGTATACTCTGTAGGATTTTGATCCAAATAGTGAATCTCTACAAGTTTAAAACCATGATGTTGGTTTAGATTAATGGAATTTTGTTAACTTGAATTTAATCTGTAATAATAAATCACTACTTTATGTTGCTGGTCTTTGGTAAAATATGTAATGAGTGGAAAAAATAATATGTAAATATGCTGAAGGAATGTAAAAAATAAAGGTATCAGAGTAAATATAAAAAAATATGTATCTTAGAATACAATCCTTTATTAGGGAAAAGAAGCAAATTTTAAAAGTGAACAAATTCATATTTTTCAAGTAATATGAAACCCACCTTCCATTTTTCATATTTGTTCTTTTTTTTTTTTTTAAATTTTTTTTTTAAATTTTTTTTTTATTTATTTATGATAGTCACAGAGAGATAGAGAGAGAGGCAGAGACACAGGCAGAGGGAGATGCAGGCTCCATGCACCGGGAGCCGGATGTGGGATTCGATCCCGGGTCTCCAGGATCGCGCCCTGGGCCAAAGGCAGGCGCCAAACCGCTGCGCCACCCAGGGATCCCCATATTTGTTCTTTTTAAAAGAAACTTCCAAATGTATTATCTCCACCCAAATCGGCTGGAAAATCCTAAATAATAAAGAAATGGTTACTGTATTAGGTGGGCTGCCATAGCCAAATATCACAGACTGGGTAGCTTCTACAACAGAAATCTATATTTTTGCAGTTCTAGAGGACAGAAATCCTAGATTAAGATATGACAGGATTGATTTCTGGTGAGGGCTCTCTTCTTGGCTTGTAGAAGTGCCTTTTCATTTTCTTATATGGTGGCCAAAGAGAGACAGCAAGCTCTTTGTTGTCTCTTCTCATAAGGATACTAATCTTATCACATTGATTCCCCTCTTTTTACCGTATTTAACCCTAATTACTTCATTAGGGGCCTCATCTCCAAATATAGTTGCACTGGGCAAATGAATTTTGGGGGGAGGAGATACAAGCCTTTAGTCCACAACTGTTACTGAGGAAAAGATTTTTAAATGCAAATGGTACCTCATCTTCTCTATAAGCGCAAGAGGAGAGGAAGTGGCCAATGGCAAAAGAAAGACAAGAGGGTTACTCTTTTTAATGGAGTATACAGGGATAGGCATTGAGTTAAGTTCTTTTTATATGTATACCTCATCTAATTTAATTTTAAAAACCACCATCCCAGACAGAATGGTAAGTGATCTAAGAAGTATTCTGATTAAGGAGGGAGATAAGATATTACCATCAGACCTTCCTTAGAGGTCTAGTATTGAATGCTTGGATGTGGAATGGTTTAATATAACCTTGTCTGGAATCAGGGGGATTGATCATTTCAAGTAACCTCCAATTCTTTTGTGTCCTCTCCTTGTTATATCTAAGATTTTGGGAACAGAATCTTGCCACCTTAAAGAGATGGCTTCAAGGGGAAACCATGTGGGCATATGGTTGGAAGAGAAAATTTGTTGAAATGCAGCTACCTAAAAATCCACGTGCTTCTTGGGCTAGCTAGTGTGATTAGCATTATTAATGTTTATTGAATCTTGCACACTGCTTAGAGGTCTCCATAACAATCTCATGGCACTTTAGGGCTTCACAAACAGTAGTGAAAGATCAAGATTACCAACACTGTCCCGCAACAGAGAGCATTAGGTTTCTGTAGTGTTTGCTTCTACTCACTATGTCTTCTGGAACATTAAAAATTGCAGGAGAAACATGTGTTTTGGAAACCATGCCTTTTGTAATGTACACTTTTCTAGGTTGTATGAAAACCAAGCGATGAAAAACAGAAGGAAAATTAGAAAATAAATCCTGAGGCTGGGTGAGCAGATTTATTTCTTTATCTTCTTACAGATTAGCTGTAGTCTGTGTTGTTGCTTTCCTTTTCAAAACTGTGGTACTCAAAATCAACTGATGAAATTCTTAGTCTTTAAAGACTCTTTCACAGAAAAACAATGGCTGTGTTTCTAGGATGCTAATGTGGAAAATCAGCACCTCCTGCTTTAGGGAATTGAGAAACATTAAAAGGTTAGCTATTTGTTACGTAGTAATCCCAATCATCAGCTGTAAATTTTCAACTGAACATGTGATGCTTTACAATGCCAGACATGTCAGTCACTTAGCATTTATTTTACTCAAAACTATTTCATGTAGAGCTCAGCTCTAAACAAAACGATCAAGGCAGAACAAAAGAAAAACAAATTTGGGACTGGTGACCCCACTGAATTAAAACATGCCATTGTTTGATGGCAGCAGTAGTACCTGCTCAGCATTTTACATTCTGCAGAAAGAGAAGACTCTATTTAGATCTATTTTACTCATTAATTCCTTTAGTATTTTTGAATTCCTATGTGTGCTGGGCATTGTTCTAGGAGTTTGTAATAAACTACTCAAAATCTCTACCTGCACTGATTTTGTAATCTGGTGGAAGAGGCAGGCATTAAAGAAAAGACGAAAAGGGAAAAAAATGAGATAATTACAGATAGGTCTTTGAAGACAATATGATAGTATTGATAGGATCACTTATAATGATTTTTGTTAAAAAAAGTTATATGACAATTGTAACTCAATATAGAAAACAAAAACAAACTCAAACTGACTTAAACAACATGGGAATTTATTGGTTCCTATAACAGGAAAATACATAGGTATGGAAGGTTTGGGGTTTACGTGGTCCAGGATTAACAGTGTCACCACTGACCCAATTGTCTACTCTTCAGTAGTCCACAGAGGTGGCTTCATCTTAAGATGGGGTGCCCTCAGGGTTGGCGAATGTCTGCCAGTAGGAGTCAGGGTTCCATGTGTCTTTGTTTGTATTCAGCAGGACTTTCTCGTAACATTCTGGTGAAAGGTACAGAGATTTATTAGTTTAGGTCTCTTGCTCATCTCTGTATCAATGACTGAGGCTAGGAATAAAGTATTTTGATTAATTTAAACCAGTTAGAGGGCAGCCCAGGTGGCTCAGCGGTTTAGCGCCGCCTTCAGCCCAGGGTGTGATCCTGGAGTCCCAGGATTGAGTCCCACATCGGGCTCCCTGCATGGAGCCTGCTTCTCCCTCTGCCTGTGTCTCTGCCTCTCTCTCTCTCTCTCTCATGAATGAATAAATAAATAAATAAAATCTTAAAAAAAAAAAACCAGTTAGAGCACATTCCTACAGCTGGGAGAGAGGTGCTACATGGAAGAGGGTAGGTACTTGGAAAATGTCCATTATTAGTAAGGAGAGAGGGCAGCATTGATGCTTGCTAAGCAACTAAAAATGATCACTACAGAGAGCAATCAGGAACAAGAAGTCTTTATATAGGGTAAGACGTGATGTGTGAGTGGAAAAAGGAATAACAAGAAGAAGCTAGGTAGTATCTGGAGAAAGAGCACTTCAGGTAGATGGAGCACCAAATACAAAGGCCCTGAGGTGGAAAAGAATTATTATATATTCTAAGAGCAGAAGGATGTTGGTGTATTGGAGTGGAGTGCAATGTCAAGAGGTGGGGCAATGTGGTGACTTAGTACTTGTCAATGAGATAAACTGGAATGACATTTTCCAGAATTATTTTCCCTGTATGGTTTTAGATTAGGGTTGGTCACAAGCAACATTTCTTTGACATTTGAAAAGTTGTAGCCATGTTTATATCAGGAAAGATGTACCATCAAGCACTGTTGCATTTTCCACATACTTATTGCTGATCTGTTGATTCACCGTGGTAGCTTAGGGCAGGCAGCAGACATGCTATAGCTCCTCTGGCTTCTGCCAGACTCTTCCCTAAGCTTCTCTGAAACCTAGACTGTGTGTGTATGTGCGTTCTCATGAATGACACTAGCTTCTCCTACAGCTTCTTCCATATCATCCAAGTTGGAGACCTGGAGGCAGTAAGAGAGAGAAGTGGGCTCCAAGTTCATACTTGTGATGTCCAGCTTGCTCTTTCAGGTTCCTATTAGTCTTTACGCTCCATCACTGATATTTTCTTCCAGATTATCCCTGTTTTGCTAACTTCCAGCTGGGCACCAGATATAGAAGCACAAGCCTTATATAGACTGTTTAACTACTTTCTAGAATTCCTTAAAAGGTCAAACCCCTATAATAAATTTTGATCAAACCCTAACTGACATAGCATTTGAGCAGAAAATGGTTCCAGAGGAATGAAACCTTAAGGAAGGGTTTTCTGAATGGGTTCTGTGTTCTGTGAATTCATTCTGTGTTGTCAGAATTGATTCACTGATCTGATTAGAATTAGAGGCATAATAATGCTGTTTCCACGGAGTACAGGGGACACTGGTAGTTCACAGTGTGCAGAGGTAAAAACAGTTACTAAAATTACCACCTGTAGACACCTGTAATGAAATACCTATAAAAGGCAAGTTTATAGGGCACTAAGTATTTGCTGCTATGGAACATTTAAATGAAAATAAGAAATGCAAGAGGGATTGGGTGGTTGTTTATATATGCAGGGGTGTAGTGGTAGAAAGAAAATAAGGAGTTCAAGGCTTCAAATTTCCAGAAAGCTTCTGTAACTGAGATTTTTTAAAAACAAACAAATAAACAAATAAAAACTCCCAGAGCCTAATCTTGTGTGTTACCAAATAATAGATAAATTGAGTTCCTCATCTTTCAAAGTTGTTGTATCAAAATTAGGGCTTTGATTGGGAAAGAGTGGGAGCCTGAAAATTGAGATAAAGATATATGGGCAAATTCTGATGAAGCTAGGAATCTTTAACCTCCAAATTATGAATTTCCTTTGGCAGTAGAAGCAGCTCTACTTCTCCTACCTGAGAATAATAGACTCCCTTTGCCTCTCCTGAGGTATTTGCCTTGCAAGGGACTGATTATTTTTATCAGGAGCTCCCCCAGTACATCTCAATGCCATCCTCTGTGGATAGCTATTCTCTACTGGGCTTAGTAAAGTCAATGTAAAATTAAATTATATAAACTTATAACTAAATAGATTGTATTAAAGCAATGGAAACATACTCAAAACTCATCACTTTCTAATTATTTTTATTAATTTTATTATTATCTGTACTCTTGAGGTGGCATATATATATATATATATATATATATATATATATATATACTGTTTCTATATGGTGGAAATACCACATATTGACATCTACTGCGTATCTCTTCCCAACTCCTTGTTCAGTGATATCACACTAGTGGCATGAAATTGAGCACAATAGGAATATTTTATACAATAGAGACAGGCAAACACTAAATTTCATGGCTTTTTTTTCCCTCAGAGAACTGGCTTCTAAACATTTATCAGCAAACCATTTCTTATAGCTCAGTGTTTAAATTATAAGTTATCAAAAGAGAGGGTGACTCAGCTAGAAGAAGAATGAGTATCACCCAAAAATAGATAAAGAATTTTGCAGACCCTTGAAAGGATTTAGATATTTTCACTTTGACAAAGGATAGCATTATATTAGAGGAAACATAATTTTTCTATTGTCATTATTTGGAAGTTAGGTATAGTTAAAAGAGGAGTGTTTGGACCAGGTTGACAAGAAGTGGCAAGTGGTGGTTTTATACTGTGTTAATACATCTAAGCTGGGCCTATGTTTCTAAGCATTCCCTATCCTACGTGTTTCTGAATAGGGGTAGCCAAAAGAGAAGTCTACATGAGCTTTGGAAAGTGTACATAAAGCAGCAGCCACATCTGTGTTCAGAAGGTCATTTTCTGCTGTAGCTCTTGCACATTGTCTCTGATCTGCTGGCCTGCAGTGGTGGCACAGGACAGCAGATACTCCAACTGTTGCTGGAAATCCTTCTTGAGGTCCTCCTATGTGCAGGCCAGATATGTGTGCAAATTTATATTGAAGAGTGCAAGCTTTTTCTGCAGGTCACTCACATCACTGCAATTGAGACTTGAATGTAGTGAAAGGCAGACACAAGTTCCAGTTCATTTTAATGGGTTCCAGCTCATACTTACAGGTTTTACTCTCCCTCACTTAAGATTTGTCCTTCCTTTGAGGCGCCACATTAGATATAGAAACTATGCCCTTACATAGACTCTTTTACTAGCTCTCACAATTTCTGTCAAACCCCTATGATAAATATTTTTTTCTTTTAAAATTTTTATTTAAATTCAATTAATTAACATATAGTGTATTATTAGTTTTGGAGGTAGAGGTCAGTGATTCATCAATTGCATGTAACACCCAATGCTCATTACATCACATGCCCTCCTTAATGCCTAACACCCATTTACCCCATTCTCCCACTCCTCTGCTCCAGCAATCCTTAGTTTGTTTCCTGTAGTTAAGAGTCTCTTATGGGTTGCCTCCCTCTCTGATTTTGTCTTATTTTATTTTTCCCTCCCTTCCCCTGTGATCCTCTGTTTTGTTTCTTAAATTCCACATATGAGTGAAATCATATGATAATTGTCTTTCTCTGATTGGCTTATTTCACTTGGCATAATATCCTCTAGTTCCATCCATGTCATTGTAAAAAGCAAGATTTCATTTTTGATGGCTGAGTAATATTCCTGTGTGTGTGTGTGTGTGTGTGTGTGTGTGTGTGTGTGTATCGCATCTTCTTTATCCATTCATCTATCAATGGACATTGGGTTCTTTCCATAGTTTGGCTATAGTGGACATGGCTTCTATAAACATTGGGGTGCAAGTACCCCTTCAGATTACTATGTTTGTATCCTTTGGGTAAATACCTAGTAGTGCAATTTCTGGGTTGTAGGGTAGCTCTATTTTTAACTTTTTGAGGAATCTCCATACTGTCTTCCAGAGTGGCTATTCTAGCTTGCATTCCCACCAGCAGTGTAAGAGGGTGCCCTTTTCTCCACATCCTCATGAACATTTGTTATTTCCTATGTTGTTAATTTTAGCATTCTGACTGGTGTCTCATTGTGGTTTTGATTTGTATTCTCTGATACCAAGTGATGTTGAACTTTTTTTTTTTTTCATGTGTCTGTTGGCCATTTGTATGTCTTCTTTGGAGAAATGTCTGTTCATGTCTGCTGCCCATTTCTTGACTAGATTATTTGATTTTTGGTGTTGAGGTTGAGAAGTTCTTTATAGATCTTAGATATTAGCCCTTTATCTGATAAGACATTTGCAAATATCCCCTCCCATTCTGTTGGTTGGCTTTTGGCTTTATTGACTGTTTCTGTTGCTGTGCAAAAGCTTTTTATCTGATGAAGTCCAATAGTTCATTTTTGCTTTTGTTTCCCTTGCCTTTGAGATGTATCTAGCAAGAAACTGCTGCAGCTGAGGTTGAAGAGGTTGCTGCTTGTGTTCTCCTCTAGGATTTTGATGGATTCCTGTCTCACATTTAGGTCTTTCATCCATTTTGAATTTATTTTTGTGTATGGTGTAAGAAAATGGGTCTAGTTTCATCCTTCTACATGTGACTGTCCAATTTTCCCAACACCATTTGCTGAGAGACTGTCTTTTTTTCCAGTTGGATATTCTTTCTTGCTTTCTCAAGAGTTGACCATAGAATTGAGGGTCCATTTCTGAGTTCTCTCCTATGATAAATCTTACCTATGTCACTCATGGTGGATCTCTTTTCTGACTGACACAGAGAAGCAGTTCCAGTTAGGATTAATAAGCTAAGTTAAGGAATGTGGTTTTATTCTAAATGCATTGAGAATTTTGGGGACTGTTTTAAGCAGTTTGCTCTCATAAGAATGAATTTCAGAGAGTCAAGGTAAAAGCCAGCTAGACAGTTCTATTGTAGCAGTCTAGGTGAGAAATGATGGTAACTGGGACAAAAAAGGGAAAGAGTGGAAGAATTCAACATATTTTGTATCTAGGTCCAGTGAGACTAGCTGATGAATTGAATGTAGATGTTGAGGGGAAGAAAAGAATCAAGAATGACTCATAGCGACTTGAATTAATACTTCCGACTACAACAAAGAAATGATAATCATGTGATTTGATAGAGGTGTTAGCTAGAATCATGGTGGAATCATATTGCAATATTTAAATGTACCAAATGAACACATTATATACCTTAAACCTGTACAGTGTTATATGTCAATTATATCTAAAAAAAATCAGAAAAAAAATCCTTAGGTTTTTGGCTTGCACAACTAAGTGGATGAGCCCTAAAAGGCTGAAGGGAAACAGATCAACAGTTCTGTTTTGAAATTACTAAATTTAAGAATCATATTTGACATCCAGGTAGTCAGTAAGACAAGAATCTGGATCTCAAGAGATAGTTCAATACCAAGGATATGAATTTGAAAATTACCAGCGCTGAAGTGATATATAAAACCTAGAAATTAGATGTAATCATCCTGGGAAAAAGTGAATCAACATTATTATTCAGTTACGGCACAATAATTGAGTAAAAAGTACGATATATTTTTTTGGTGGTCTACCACGTACTCATAGATAACTTGGTGATTGTGTAACATAATGACACACATATTATAATCTTCTGGCTCCCAGATTGGGAATTGAATGATATAATGATAATGGTAACTCTAATTAGAATGACCCTTATTAATATGCGTTAACTTAGTAACAGGGAAAATTGATACAATTGATGTTATTCACTATTCCTTGCCTTATTAGGAGGATGTGGAATGTACAGAAGTATATCAAGTATCAAAATTATAGTAGCTGCAGACTAGTAGGCAGTTTCTGGTTCTTGTCCTTGGAATAAATACAATATGTGCTTGTTTGAAAAACTGCCTTAAAGCAGATTTTTCCATTTTTTAATATCAGCTTTTTCTCTTTTATTGTCCACAGAGGTAACTAATTTAGTTTATGACGGATGTTATTCTTGGGTGAATGGGAAAGCAGCCCTTTTCAGTTCTTCACTAAGATTATCAAAATGCAGCACCACCTGAAACTGGTCCTGTAGCTTCTTGTATATAGTGGTGAGACTTAGGTAGGAGAAGTATAAGTGTAATTACTGGGGACCAGAATCTGACTTTCTAATTTGGCATTGGTGTGATCACACATCACCAATGAGATACAATGTGAGATTTGGAGCCAGAGTTGTGGGTTCAAAGCTTGGATTTATCACTATCTGGTTATATGACCTTAAAGGTGACTTAATTATTCCCTTGAGTCCCAGTTTCCTTACTAAAATGAGAACAACAGTAAGTAACTTCTGTCCATACTTTGAGTGTTATATAAGATAATACAGTACCTCATACCACCTAGACAAATGCTTAATGTCTACTGGCTGTCATTTATAATTCAGATTTAGTCAGTTACATCTGTTCTAGTTGTCTGCTATCTCCATAAGACCCTAAATTCCACAGTCCTTGTTTCTCTTTCTTCTCCTTCTCAAAAAACCACTTTATTGAGATAGGATTGACATACAATATGCTGTATATATTTATCATGTCAGTCTGATGAATTTGGAGGTAAGCATACATCCATGAATTACCACAATCCATGTCATAAACACATCTATTACCTCCAAAATTTCCTACTACCCCCTTTTAGCACTCTCAGAAAAATTTTAAGAATGCAATATAGTATTCTTAACTATAGACACTATGCTATACAGCAGACCTTGAGGTCTGATCCTTCTTGGGAACTAAAATTTTGTTCCCTTTGATGAATACCTCCCTGTTTCCCCTTGTCCCTACCTCCTGGCAACCACCATTCAACTCTGCTTTTCTGAGTTTGACCATTTTAGATTTCCCATATATCTTACTTTTAAAATTGAAGTATGTGTCAGTTACCTATTTGTTGCCTCAGTTTTACATCTACCCTTCATTGCTCTACTTATGATGTGGAGCATTTTCCCCTTGACAGCTTGTAAAATATTAAGTTTTGTTGCTGGAGGGCACTGGAAGGATACTGGGGAGGAATAGGCTTTCTTTTTGGTTCTTAGTGTGCTCTGCTTAAATGCTTATGCAGTGCATGATGGGAACAACAGGGCAACGGGCCAGAGCTTACTTCCTCATGGCCAGCATTCCTCAGCATTCCAGGTAATAGCTTCTCATTGGGCCATTCCTGTAGACAGTTTTCCAGTGATCTGTGTAGCATGGAACTTCTCTGTGGACAGCCTTGCTTGGTTCTTAAGAGGGCAGCTTCCCAGCTCACCAGCTCTGCAGGGGAATTTGCTATGAGTCCTGAGGTGCAACACCTCCTGGTGAAGTCTTCCTCCGGTGAGTTTCACCAACATGGCACTGAGTGAACACTATTCAGGAACTACTGCTGTATGCTCTCCAACAAAGTTGGATCTCAGCCCTAGGGGGCTTTTTTTTGTGTGTGTTTTACCATCCTTAGGTGCTGTGCCTCAGCCCTAGAGGTAATAGTTGCTACATTTGTCTTCTAGTTATTTACTCCTTAGAGTTCTCTTTACCCATTAGTAGGTAATCTCTTGTTATAGTTACTAAGACTTTATATTAAACTTTCCCTGTTCAAGTTATTGTGTGTTTTCTGTCTCCTGACTAAAACCTGATGGATAAAAGGTAAAACTTACATATTTTTTGAAAGGGAGATAGGGAGGGGGAGAGGGAGAGACCAGGGAGAGGAGCAGAAGGAAAGGGAGAGGGAGAGAGAGAGAATCCCAAGCAGGCCCCACAACCAGCACAGAGCCTGACTTGGGGCTTGATCTCAAGATTCTGAGCTGAAATCAAGAGTAAGGCACTTAACTGACTGAGCCACCCAGATACCCCCCATAAGTGCTCAGATCTTAAGTGACTATTCACTGTGTAATTATGCAAAGATACCAATATTTCCATCTCCCTACAAAATCCTGTTGTGTTTATTTATTCTCCTATTATTTCTGAATTTTGACTATTATGCAGAAAGCTGCCATAAAGCATCTTGTACAAGTTTTTTTTGTGGACATGTGATTTTTCTTTTCCTTGGATAAATACCCAGGAATAGAATTGCTGGATCATAAGGTTGATCTATGTTTAACTTTTTATGAAACTTCCAATTTTTCTTCCCATAAGCAATGTATAAGAATCCTAGTTGCTCAATGTCCTTTTCAAAACTATTTGGTATTTTTATAGCCCTCCTCAATATTTGGTATTTTTATAGGAAAGGCTGAAAGGCTCAGAGGTTATGAAAGCTGTCCTTGGCTGGCTTAGTCTCAGAGTTATTCTTTGTCCTTTCTCATTCCTTCTGATCATTCCATAGTCCACTCCTTGGGAATGATTACGTACTTAAATTCCAGTATTTCATAACTTTCCCTTTGTCCTTGCACCCAAGCACTTTATTTTTGGATCCATCTGTTATAACTTTTATTGCATTTTATGTTGTTATAGTGATTTGTGAATAAGTTTCTTCCTCTCTTCTGCTAAAGTGTGAATTCTCTGAAAGCATGAACTATATATGGTTTATTCATCTTAATTTTCTCCCATGCATGATATGCATTTTAGACAGTAAATGTTTAATTGATATTAATTGGATTAGCATCTATTCATATGCTCAAAACAGTAAATATTTTCAGATCCTTAGTGACCACCTCCCTAGTCAATTGGATATTTTCTGTTTTGAGTCTAATTCTGGTATTCTTAATTAGTGTATTGGGAAGTTCTGATGAGCTCTTTAGGGTGGTTGCCACCACTGAACTCTTTTTTTTTTTCTATCTTTTTTTTCTTTTTTTTTTTTTTTTTAATTTTTTTTTTTAATTTTTTATTTATTTATGATAGTCACAGAGAGAGAGAGAGAGGCAGAGACACAGGCGGAGGGAGAAGCAGGCTCCATGCCCCGGGAGCCTGATGTGGGATTCGATCCGGGGTCTCCAGGATCGCGCCCTGGGCCAAAGGCAGGCGCCAAACCGCTGCGCCACCCAGGGATCCCCTCTTTTTTTTCATCCATGGTTTTCTGGAAATCGCAGTGGGAAGGAACATTGGCCAGCATCTTGATAGCAGTTCTATGAGAGACCCTAAAACAGAGAACTTAGGTAAACCACAGCCAGATTCCTGACCTACAAACATTGTAGAATAACAAATGTCTATTATTTTTAACTGCTAAGTTTATGGTAATTTTGTTACTCAGCAATATATAATTAATACAATCAGTAACTATCTTTATTTTATTTATTTATTTTTTAAAATTTTTATTTATTTATAATAGTCACACAGAGAGAGAGAAAGGCAGAGACACAGGCAGAAGGAGAAGCAGGCTCCATGCACCGGGAGCCCGACGTGGGATTCGATCCCGGGTCTCCAGGATCGCACCCTGGGCCAAAGGCAGGCGCCAAACCGCTGAGCCACCCAGGGATCCCCTCAGTAACTATCTTTATTCCATTCTTTTAGGTTAGGTTAGTTGAATGACCCAGGAGTATCAGTTTTGTCACAGTATCATGCTCTTGTTTGGAGCTCAAGCTTGATTCTGTACCAAAACACTCCAGGGGTATATTGTCAAGTAGCACAGGGTGTTTGCAATTAATCTACTAAGATAAATTATTGGATTTTATATCCAGAACTTATATTCAGAATTCCCCACCCCCTTTTTCAAATATTTATTGAGCACTGAATATTTTGGAACACGAAGGGACAAAGCTAGATTAATTCCATCTAGATAGATAGTGTTGGTATTTACAACCAGACACAGTTTCACACACAGGGGTAAGACAGACACTGAAAAAAGGATACAACTTGTTTGGATGAAAATGAATAGAAAATTAATAGAACTGACAGTGAGAATGGAGAAAAGGGATGAATATGGTAGATATATTGGGAAGTATAAGAGGACATATTTGATAACTATTTGGATTGGAGGCAGGAAGAAGAAAGAGCTCAAGCAAGACTTTGTGTTATGTTGCCAGGTTGTCTGGGAGGACAGAGGTCTTTTACAGAAACATAAAAGTCCAGAGAAGTAGCTTGGAATGGGTAGGGAGAAAATACGTGCTGAAATGTTAGTTTTTCTTTGTCTGTATCTTGGCTATTGTAAATAATTGTTGCAATGGACCTGGGGTACATATATCTTTTTGACTTACTGTTTTCATTTTCTTCAAATAAATACCCAGAGGAAGAATTGCTGAAATGTATGGTAGTTCTAGTTTTAACTTTTTTGAGGCACTTCAATACTATTTTCCATAATGGCTGCACCAATTTACCTTCCAACCAACGGCACATGAGGGTTCCACATACTCACCAACACTTGTTATTTTTATCTTTTTGACAGCAGCCATTCTAAAAGGTATGAATGATATCATTGTGGTTTTGATTTGCGGAAATGAGAACTTTCAAACACCACTAAGGTATTTATTGGTTGGCATAACTTTTTGTAAGTATAGTTTTGCAATATTAACTAAGAACTCTAAATATTGTCTCTCTTCTGAAATTCTACTTCTAGAGTTTAATTCTATGAAAATAATAAGATTTGAAATATACAATTATATATTTCTATTTATATTAACAAAAAATTGAAAATCAACTAAACATTCAACAGCAGGGGGATTATTAAATTTGTCCATTTGGACAAATTCCTAGAAAATACAAACTACCAAAACTGAAACAGAAATAAATAGAAAATTGAACAGGCCTATAACCAGCAAAGAAATAGAATCAGTGATCAAAAATCTCCTAACAAACAAGTCCAGGGCTGGATGGCTTCCCATGAGAATTATACCTGGCATTTAAAGAAGAGTTACTACCTATTCTTCTCAAACTAAAGAAACACTTCTAGATTCATTCTCCAAGGCCAGCAGTACCTTGATTCCCAAACAAGACAAAGATCCTACTAAAAAGGAGAATTACAAGCCAATATCTCTGATTAACATGGATGCAAAAATTCTCAACAAGATACTAGCAAATTGAATTCAGCAGTACATTAAAAGAATTATTCACCACAATCAAGTGGGATTTATTCCTGGGCTGAAGAAGCGGTTCAATATTTGCAAATCAATCGTGATTAAGCACATTGATAAGAGAAAGGATAAGAACCATAGGATCCTCTCAATAAATACAGAAAAAAACATTTGATAAAGTACAGCATCCTTTCTTGATAAAAACCTACGACAAAGTAGGGATAGAGGGAACTTATCTCACCACCATAAAGGCCATATACAAAAGACCCACAGCTAATATCAGTTCAATAGGGAAAAGCCAAGAGCTTTTCCTCTACAGTTAAAAATAAGACAGAGACATCCACTCTCACCACTGTTATTTAGCATAGGACAGGAAGTCCTAGCCTCAGAAATCAGACAACAAAATAGAAGGCATCCAAATTGGCAAGGAAGAAGTCAAACTTTCACTATTCACAGATGACATGATACTCTAGGTAGAAAACCTGAAAGACGGCAGCCCGGGTGGCTCAGCGGTTTAGCGCCGCCTTCAGCCCAGGGCCTGATCCTGGAGACTTGGGATCGAGTCCCGCGTCAGGCTCCCTGCATGGAGCTTGCTTCTCCCTCTGCCTGTGTCTCCATCTCTCTCTCTCTGTGTCATGAATAAGTAAAATCTTAAAAAAAAAAAAAAAAGAAAACCTGAAAGACTCCACCAATAGTTGCTAGAACTAAAATGAATTCAGCAACTCACAGGTTATGAAATTAATGTACCAAAATCTATTGTACTTCTATATACCAATAATAAAGCAGCAGAAAGAGAAATCCGAATTGGTCCTATTTACAATTGCATCGAAACCACTGGGATAGCTAGCAGTAAACCTAGCCAAAGAGGTAAAAGATCTATATTCTGAAAACTATGGAACACTTATGAAAGAAATGGAAGAGGACACAAAGAAATGGGAAAACATTCCATGTTCATGGATTAGATGAAGAAACTTAGTTAAAATGTCTCTACTACCCAAAGGAATCTATACTTTCAATGCAATCTCTATCAAAACACCAACAGCATTTTTTCACAGAGTTAGAACAAACAATCCTAAAATTTGTTTTGGAACCACAAAAGACCCTGAATAGCTCAAATGATCCTGAAAAAGAAAATCAAGCTGGAGGCATCACGATTTCAGACTTCAAGCCATATCACAAAGCTGTAATCATTTAGACAGTATGGTACTGACACAAAAACAGACATATAGATCTATGGAACAGAATAGAAAACCCAGAAATGGACCCACAGCTATATGGGCAATTAATTCAACAAAGCAGGAAAGAATATCCAATGGAAAAAAAAGTCTCTTCATTCAACAATGCTGCTGGGAAAACTGGACAGAAATACGCTGAAGAATGAAACTGGATCCCTTTCTTAATCATACACAAAAATAAATTCAAAATGGATGAAAGACCTAAATGTGAGACAGGAAACTATGAAAATCTTAGAGAACATAGGCAGCAATCTCTTTGACTTCTGCTGTAGCAGCTTCTTACTAGACACATCTCCAGAAGCAAGGGAAACAAAAGCAGAGATGAACTATTGGGACTTCATCAAGATAAAAAACTTCTAACAGCAAAGGAAATGATCAGCAAAACTAAAAGGAAGCGTATGGAATGGAGAAGATACTTGCAAATGATTATCTGATAAAAGTTAGTATCTAAAATCTATAAAGAAATTATGAAGCTCAATACCCCCCAAATAAATAATCCAGTGAAAAAATGGGCAGAAGACAGGAATAGACATTGTTTGAAGGCAGATATCCAGATGGCTAACAGACACATGAAAAGATGCTCAACATCATTCATCATCAGGGAAATACAAATCAAAACCATGATGACATACCACTTCCCACTGGTCAGAACAGATAAAATTAACAACACAGGAAACTATAGATATTGGTGAGAATGTGGAGAAAGGAGAACCCTCATACACTGTTATTGAGAGTGCAAACTGGTGCAGCCACTCTGGAAAACAGTAATGAAGGTCCCTCATAAAGTTAAACATAGAACTACCGCATGATCCAGCAGTTGTACTTCTAGGTATTTATCCAGAAGATACAAAAATACAGATTCAATGTTTATAGCAGTATTGTTCAACAATAGCCAAACTATGGAAAGAGCCCAAATGTCCATCAGTTGATGAGTGGATAAGGATATATTTCATTATGTACACATAATGCATACACATAATGCGTACATAATGGAATATTATTCAGGCATCAAAAAGAATGAAATCTTGCCATCTGCAGTGATGTGGATGAAGCTTGAATAGATTATGCTAAGCAAAAAAGTCAGTCAGAGAAAGACAAATACCATATAATTTCACTCATATGTGGAATTTAAGAAACAAAACAGATTAACACAGGAGAAGGGAAAAAAAGAGAGGGGGAAGCAAACCATAAGAGGTTCTTAACTATAGAGAACAAACAAGATTGATGGAGAGATGTGGGTGGAGAATGGGCTAAATGAGTTATTGGTATTAAGGAAGGCACTTGTGATGGGCACTGAGTATTATACGAAAGTGATGAATCCCTGAATTCTACTCCTGAAACCAATGTTACACTATCTGTGAACTGACTAGAATTTAAACAAAAAAATTTAAACAACAACAACAACAACAACAACAACAACAAAAGAATAGTTAAAGACATGGGACAAAGTTTATCATGATATTAGGGGAAAAGCATGATACATGTATAATATGGTTCAATTTAGTGTATTGGAGAAAAACATTTATCATACTTTTATGTTTTACCCCATTCACACCTTGCTTGAAAGAAACAAACTAAATGACTTTTTCTGGGTGGTGAGATTATGCTTTTTTATTTTTCCTTTATCTTTTTGATATTTTCTAAATTTTCTATATTAATGTTAGGGCATTTTTCTTTTATGATCAGAAAACGTTATAATAAAATCTGACTAGTGGCTGAATTTTGGTTTATCAGATATATATTTGATTTTACATTTCTGTCATTTTCAAAATCAAGATCAAAGCACTCAAAATCAATTGCACTCCTCAAAATCAATTGCATATGTTTGTTAAAATAATTTGGACATAAGTTTAGTTATTATTATTATTATTTTAAAGATTTATTGTTTATTTTAGAGAGAGAGTATGTGAGCAGGTGGTGGGGGCAGAGGAAGAGAGAATCCTCAGACTCTGTGCTGAGTGTAGAGCTTAATCCCAGGACCTTGAGATCATGACCTGAACCAAAATCAAAAGTTGGGTGCTTAACTGACTGAGCCACTCAGGTGTCCCAAGCTTAGCTTATTAGTTTACATTTTTATATTACCATCTACCTTAATTTATAGGATAGTTTTAGAATTGAAAGTTTTAGAATTGTTTTTAAATATCTTTTATAAACATATTTTAAAAAACATTTTCCTGCTTTATTCTGTATATTTTATTGGTTTTCCTAATAACCAGAATTTTAAAAAAGAATAGAATGGTAATTTTGCAGGGGCTGGGATGTGGGAAAATTGGGGAGATGTTGCTCAAAGGGCACAGACTTGCAATTAGAAGATGAGTAAGTTCTAGAGATCTAATGCGTAACATTGTGATTATAGTCAACAATGCTGTATTATATACTTCAAGGTTGCTAAGAGATTACATATTAAATGTTTTCACCACAAAATAGAAATGATAATTCTGTGACAAGATGGACTTGTTAGCTAAGACTGTGGTGGCAGTCATATTGCACTATAGAAGTAGATCAATCAATATGTCATATCCCTTAATCTTACACAATGTTATGTATCAATTACGTTTTAGTCAAATGAAAGAATTTTTATATTATAGATATTTCTTATAGATGTATGCATAGGGTAGAGTCCAATTCATTTTCCCTTGAGTGTGAACTGGACTGTTTTCTAATGTATAGAAAACAGAAGTGGTGATGTGAGACTTCAGAGACTAGGTCATGAAAGGCACTGTGACTTCTTAATTTCTCTCGAATTGCTCTGGGTGAAGTTAGTTGACATGAGCAGAAGCCCATGTGCATGAGGAGCTAAGACCTTCTGCCAGTAGCCAGTGAAGAACCAAGGCCTCCAGCCAACAGCCATATGAGTGTGTCTTTTTGGAAGTGGATCCTTCAGTCCTGTCAACCTTTGGATGTCTGCATCACAACCAACATTTTGACTGTAACTTTATGAGAGATGCAGAGCCAGGAAAAGTTGCTTCTGGATCTGACCTTTAGAAACTCCTATGAGATAATAAATGCTTCTTGTTTTAAGCCACTAAAATTTGGGAAGAATTTGTAATGACATTATAGATAACTAACACAAATATATTTCTGTATGATTAATACATTATTAGATAATAATTTATTACATTATTTGTTCATCATTATGCTCTTACTGTATAGCAGCCCTATGTTAAATATTTCACCTGTACTATCTGATTTGATTTTCATTGGAATCTAACAATGTAGGCTCAATTATACATCCTTATTTTACAGAGGAGGAAATTGAGTCTTAGAGAGTAGCCTGCTTAAGTAGGTGAAAAAGCCAGGATTATAATGCAGAAGTCCATGTAGATTGATTCATTCTTCAGATAGTTGGAGTAAATCTCTTATTAGTGTTTTTGAGAAAGTGAGATGTAA
Source organism: Vulpes lagopus (assembly GCF_018345385.1). NCBI lineage: Eukaryota > Metazoa > Chordata > Mammalia > Carnivora > Canidae > Vulpes > Vulpes lagopus. The sequence goes on along the minus strand of NC_054824.1, from coordinate 27,141,202 downwards.
AGCCTTATATGCTCCACATTCTGATGATTGTAATGCTATTTTATTCTTTTATATATCATATGCTTTGAGCTTCTGAGGTCTGCTTCTTTTTCTGTCAGTGGTAACCAAAACACAGGCCTTCCTAATCATGAATAAAAGAAGACAATGTGATATAAGAAGAAAATGTTTGTTTTTTTCTTTCCCTGCACTTGCAGAGAAAACTAGAAACTATTCTTGCTTATTTTAATTTTAGATAAGGATTTTTATAAGATACCTGGGCTTCAGAGATTATTGTTAACTACTGTTGTTGGTAACCTTTAATTTCAGAAAGGTCAGTAATTTTGATTGGTTGTTTACTTAATAATGTGTTGCCTTGGTAATAAATTTGATGGAGATGTAAATTTTTTCTAAAAGGCATAAAACTTGTGAAGTCTCTGTGAAATCTGAAGGAGATTATTGTTATTTCTCTCTGATTTCATGTGCTTGAGGTAAAATAAAATTACAGATTTTATATTTAAATAAAAAGTTTGAGAATCTCACCTTATTTAAATTTAACAACAGGTATACTTCCATAGTATATTTCTTAGTCTTTATTTATTTGAGAAAGTCTTTCTGTTGCTCTCACAAATGATTAATTACTTGAATGGATATACAATTCCTAGAGTCACAGCTTTGACCCACTAAGCATTCAGTAGACTTCGATTATTCTACTCTCTTCTTAAACACTTCCAATTTTTAAAAAATTGGAACACTTATAATTCCTAGCTGGCTCTTTGTCTTCTACCCTCCACATGTATTATCTTCTCTCATTATTTTATTCTTTTTGTTCTCCTTCCAGGATTCTCATTTTTGTCTTTAGTACTGATTTGTTGGGGTTGGGTGGTCTTTTCTTCTGTTCAGAGTAGAGTAGGTGATATGTGGTTCAATAATGTATTTCTCAATTCATCTTGCCTGATGCCTTTAGTGGCAATTCCACCCGATTTTTCCAGGATCTTTTCTTAACATTTGATCTCAGTCACCTTTTACATTTTTGTGCCCTCAAGAATACTTTATTAGGAAGTTAAGAAGAAGCTTATCGGTTCTTTCTCATGGCACCTTGGAGGTGGTAGGCTGCTTCAGGATGAAGCGAAGCATCTCTTTCCCAGCTACTGACTGCCAGAAACTCATTGAAGTGGAGGATGAATGCAAACTTTGTACCTTTTATGAGAAGCATTTAGCCATAGAAGTTGCTGCTGATACTCTGGGTGAAGAATGGAAGGGTCACATGGTCCAAATCAGTGTGGAAGCCAAATAAGGCTTCTGCATGAAGCAGGTTGTCTTGACCCATGGCCATGTCCACCTGCTGCCAAGTAAGGGGCATTCCTACTATACACCAAGGAGGACTGGAGAGAGAAAGTGCAAATATGTTAGGGGTTGCATGTGGATGCCAATCTCAGTGTTCTCAACTTGGTTATTGCAAAAAAAGGGGAAAGAGGATATTCCTGGAATCACCAATACTACTGTGCCTTGTTGCCTGGGGCCCAAAAGAGCTAGCATAATCCACAAACTTTTTAGTCTCCTAAAGAAGATGATGTTCCCCAGCATGTTGTGAGAAAGCCCCTAGACAAAGAAGGTAAGAAACCTAGAACCAAAGCACCCAAAATTCAGTGTCTTGTTATTCCAGATGTCCTCCAACACAAACGGTGTGTTGCTTTGAAGAAACAGTGCACTAACAAAAATAAGGAAGAGGATGCAGAATATGCTAAACTTTTGGCCAAGAGAATGAAGGAGGCCAAATAAAACCACCAGGAACAGACTGCTGAGAGACAGAGGCTGTCTTCTCTGAGAGCTTCTACCTTAAATCTGAGTCCAGTCAAAAATGAGATTTTCTGAGTGCAAATAAAGAAGATCAGACATTTTAAAAATTATTTATTTATTTATTCATGAGATACACACACACACACACACAGAAGCAGAGACACAGGCAGAGGGAGAAGCAGGCCCCATGCAGGGAGCCCAATGTGGGACTCCATCCCAGGACTCGATCCCAGGACTTGATCCGGGAACTCCAGGATCTCGCCCTGGGCCAAAGGCAGGTGCTAAACCACTGAGCCACCCAGGGATCCCCAAGATCAGACATTAAAAAAAGAAGCAGCAGCTTATCAGGCTTCCATCACCATGTAGAATCTTTCACCACGTTAAGTCCAAATTCAGTAATTTAAAATACTTATAAACTTCAAAATGATTAATAGGTCACACTTTTCCAAACATCTCTTTAGATATTTATTTTTCATTTCTTCATTCATCCATATTCATTAGGATATAAACATCTCACCTTCCACATTTCCCCCACTGATTTTGTTATTTATTTAAGAGAGAGAGGGAAAGAGGGAGGGGCAGAGGCAGAGGGAGAAGCAGATTCCTCACCAAGCAGGGAGCCCAATGTGCGGCTCGATCCCAGAACCCTGAGATCATGACTTGAGCCAAAGGCAGACGCTTAACTGACTGAGCACCCAGGTGCCCTATTAGCAATGTATTTTTATTAATATAAAGTTTTAAAAAGTCTTTTGACCTCTGTCCTGGGAATTAGGAACTCTCACTATTTGATCTTTCTGAAACTTTTGCTTCCTAGGATAAAAAAATTAATCATGATTTTATAAATTTCTTATTTTTGAACAAGGTTTAAATTTGCAAATAGTCGTAAAAATAATCTTTCATTAACTTTCTAACAATCTTGCATAAATGCTTGAAGAAAAATACACTGCATCATAAACATGTTCCTTTGTGTGAATTTCAGATTAAGAAAGATGGCTTGATTATCTTATATGTTTAGAACTCTACTTCATGCAGTGCAGGATAAAAAAAGGAAACAGTTTTTGAGCTTAAACACATTCAAAACCTTGTTGGAGGAAAAAAAACACAAAGCAATACAAGACAGTATGTAATCAATGATCAAAAAGAAAATAGAAAATTACCTGTGGGGTGACTCTGTCCATTGGCAGTTTATTTATTTATTTATTTATTTATTTATTTATTTATTTGAAGATAAGGCAGGGTATTGAATGACTTTACATTTAAAAATAAAATAAAATCTGCTTTCTTCATGGGATTGTTTTAAGCCTGTGTTTATTTTTTTTGAAGTTTCTTTTTTTTTAAAAGATTTAAAAGATCAATAAAAATATCCTCCTCTGACCAGTGCTGCCCATTCAATGTCATTCATTTAGATTCTATTGAATGGCAACTGAATAAAAAAATATTCCTTCTTAGGACATAGTGCTGTGCAACTTTTCATTTGATACATTGGAATTCTTTCTGTTATAGTTTCTTTCTTTCTGTTATATTATATTGGTGTTTAATAAATAAATAAATAATAAATAAATAAATAAATGTTTAATAAATTACCCCAAAACTTAGTGTAAAACAAGTGTTTTATTATATCTCATTAGTTTGTTGATCAGGAATTTAAGATTCAGCTGGTGGTACTCAGCTGGCAGTACTCAGCTGGCAGATAAACTGGTCTGGAGGGTCTAAAATGACTTTGTTCACATGTCTGCCACTTTGATGGAGATGGCTGGCAGGTTGGCCTTAGCTACCCAGGATAGTTAGACTTCTATGGAGCTCATGACTTCTAGAGCAAGCATGCCAAGTGGCCAGAAAAGATTCTATTGATCTAGTCTTATAATTTCCAGAATGTCAATTCTGTTACATTCTCTTGGTCAGACAATTCACTAAGACCAACCCAGTTTCAAGGAGAGGGAAATTAGAATCAGTTTTTTTAGTAGAAGAAGTAATAAAGAATTTTTGTTCATCATTAATTTACCACAATTTTCCTGCATATTTAGTCTAAAACTTGATGTTAAGAATGAGTGGCATGGCAAACTATTTAGAAGTGAGAACTCTGCATCCCGGAATTCATGTTTATTAGTGTCTATGTGTTTTATTTTGTGAACTAAGTGATAGAGATAGGTAAATGTCCCCTTGAATTTTGTTACTTAAGTAGCAATTATAAAATGACTTGGTTGTAGAGGGAGTCTTCTTCAGCCATGACAACAATGATGACAATGACAATAGCAACAGCTGCTGTTGTTATTATTCTTCCCCACCAACACTACCATCATTCACTCAGGGCCCATGGGTTGTGTGCTAGACACTACTATGAATTGGCAGTAATCTTAAAACAATCCTACAGTAGAGGAATTATTATTGTTATTTTGTAAATGAACACTTTGAGGATCTGAGTAGATAAGTTACAGTCTAGTGAGGCAGAGAGAGGTATCTGGAACGAGACTGAGTTCAAATCACAACTAAGCCACTAACTACCTGTCTGACTTTTGATAAAATTCTTTAATTTATTAGTGCTGCAGTTTCCTCTTCTGTAAAAAGGAGAGAAAGCAGCACACTCCTTATGAGAATGTTAGGGGTAAATATAGACACTAAGGATAGTACTTGGCATCTGGTGTTAGCTATTATTATTGTCCAAGGTTATACAGCTAGTAAATATGCTTACTGAATTCTGAGTGCTGCGATATAGGATGAAAATGAATAATGCCAAAATAGCCACAAGACTTTACTGACATGGGGACCAGAGTAGAATCTGTATCTGTCCGATTTGCAGAGGTAATTATTTTATTTTGCAATGGTAGAAAAACAAATACAAAAGTCTTCTACTTGGCTTTGTCATCTCAAAGTGGGAAGCACCTTTAATAATGTCAAGCTTTTTTACTTCCCTAATTAATTCAGGTATTCATTTAACAAATATTTCTGAGAACCAATTGTGTGCCAGGTGTAGGGCTAGCTCCTGGGGTTAAAATGCCGGACAAATAAGCAGTGTCCTAGCCCTCATGATTTGCTCTATTTTTGGAGTACAGCTTTGCGTAGGTTACTAACTTTTGACATCTCAAGACTTAGGGTTGGCCATATTTCTTCTCTCCTAGAAATTCATCTTCCACTAGCATGTTGACTTCAGTAAAAATGCAACGGATGCCTTGGCAATGCAAGGGATATAGTAGACCATATTTGATTCAACGAGTAGTTTAAAGCCACAATGGATAAGATCCATTCTTAAAAAAGAAAAAAATTAGCTGTTTAGGACAGAAGAAAAATTTGAAGGACTTAAAGGGTTTTTATTGTTTTTTTTTTTACCTCCCATTTTATGTTTTTGATGGTTAATTTTATGTGCATCTGTCTCACATGGCTGCTGTTAGAAATCTCCTTGTTGACTTTCAGCTGCAATGGCTAGGTTTGGTCTCCTGTCAAAGAGATTTTAACTTCCACAGAAGAAGTACCTAGACCCCTGACAAGGCAGACTTAGCCTGTCTGGTTCTGATAATTCCATCTTTTAAAAAAAGTCAGAGGTAAACATATCCTGGATTTCTAAGTGTATGTTTTCTCTGTGTCACTGTTGTCCTTTCCCAAATGACCACTAGCTCTACTCTCAAGCACATTTATCTCTACTGTTTTGTTGGATGTCTTAGTCTGCTTGGGCTGCTATAACAAAATACCATAGACTGGATGGCTTAAATGACAGACATTTATTTCCTCAGTTTTGAAGACTAGAAGTCCAAGATCAAGGTGCCAGTATAGTTAGGATCTGGTGAGAGCTCTCTTCCTGGCTTGCAGATGGCTACCTTTTCCCTTTGTCCTCATATGGCCTTTCCTCAGTGTGTGCATGTGGAGAGACAGTGAACTCTTTTTATAAGGGACCAGTCCCATCATGGGACCACAACCTCATGACCTCATCCTAACCTAATTACCCCCAAAGACCCTATCTCCAGATGCTGTCAGTTGGGGGTTAAGGCTTCAACATATGAATTTTGGGGGCATATAAATGTTCAGTCTATAACTATGGATATAAGCAAGAGATGAGCTTTAGACAAGAAATTTAATTTTATGAAAATAAACGTATACATGCTTGGTTACATAAAGAAAGCAAAAGGTGTAAAACTTGGCTGAAATTTTTGTATGTGGTTTCTTTGGAGAAAATGCTGTTTACTTCCAAAAAAAGTGTCTAATCTCAGACAAATCAAACCTTCCTGTGGGTTGAACTACTGTGAGGCACTATCGTGTGTGATGAAGACAGCACAAAGAGGAAGCATGACACTTTTGTCCTGCTTGATTTCTCTGTACCTTTTTCTAGAGGCCATTCATATGGAGTTTGCATATTAGAAAAGTATCAATACATTGGCCAATATTTATGAATTACTGCTGGATACTGAGAACTGTGCTCATTGGCCATAGTGGTGACAGTGTTGTGGATGGGAATCAAGATAGATTCATTGACTTTGAGCAGTTTTTACAGTCTGGTTGGGGAAAGCATTTATTTTTCTCATCCTCTCCCATGTACCGGCTTATGGCCCGTTTGCTGGTTTTATACAGAATTCTTAGGTCTCTCGTTTAATGTGCAGAATGGAGATTCTGACAGCTGAAAACAAATTGTTTGGATGTTTGCATTCTTCAAGGAGAAGACAGTAGAATAGTATTAGTGTTTTGGCCTCTTAATATTCTACTGCATATATCATAGGCAGCATATATAATTTTCCTTAGGAAGCCGGATGAAAGAATTAGGTTTATGACTTCCATCACTTCTTTATCATCAGACTCTGAAACTAATGCCTATTCATCAGCAAAAGAAAAATGTACAATTTCTTTAGCAGCAATGGAACTGTGGTTTAAAAATACCTACTGCCCTCTACAAAAGCCTTGGCTGAGCCGTGAGAGCAGCCACTTGCCTGTCAGATGTCTAATTATTTCTCCCTCCTCCTCAGCCATGCCAGTAGCAGGGAACCACTGAGACCATATTGTTGCCCATATGTCAGGAAGCTACTAAATTAAAGCCCTATGTAACATGCTGACAAGTCTACTGCAGGAGTTGAAGGTTCATTGACTAAATTTCTCTAACCTATGAGTCCACTGTTAGTAGTTTTGAGTTTTCTCTCTCTGTGGTACAGGCTTTGTCAAGGACTGAGATGTTATCACACACCAGCACCAGCAGAAAAGAATGAGTATCTGGCTTAGACCAGATTTTAGCAGTTGATGAATTACACCTAAATCCCTAATGTTAGATCACAAAAACCAGACATTCATCCTGTCTTCTCAAGTGTGCAGGATGTTCAGAGAAGTTAGGTCAGAGATGAATGCTGTTGGCCCATTTGAGAAACTATAGACAATTTTCTGAAGTTCACTGTTCCATGTTCATAGGAGGAAAGGGTCTCTCCTTGCCTCTTCCATTTCTTTTGCTTTTACTGTTGTACTTCTCTTAGCATGGCTGCCTTATTTTATTTTTCAATTCATTTAAAAATTTTCAGCTAACTTTAAAAGAAGAGAAGTAATCTCTAATCTATCCCAATTTTCTCACATCCATCCATAACTACTATGCTAATGGGAATGCTACTTTGGTCTTTCTTTTATCCTCCTAAGAGGAATGGATAGTTTTTCCTTAGGGAAGAACAACAAAAAAAAACCTTAAAAAATGACAGGTAGTACACAGTATGTTCTCTTATTTAACTATAACAACAATCTATGAAGGCTGCCTTATTGCCTAGTTTGAATTTGGGGAAACTGAGGCTCAGAGGTCATGTGAATCCAATAATGGCAAAATTGTGTTCTGTTTGACTCCAGAAACCTGTGTTTTTTCTCTTCAAGTCTGCATCTTGGTTGTTTGAATCAGACAGCTGAAGATTTCTCAGATTTTGCTCCATGGGACACTGATATCCTTCTAAATGTCAGTAGATATCCTCTGAAAAGGGCTCTGTTGTCAAATATGTTTGGTATATTAGGATTCTCCAGAGAAATAGAACCAACAGGAGATATATATGTGTATGCATATATGTGTGTGTGTGTGTGTGTGTGACATATATACATAAAATTTTGTATTTTTTATAGGAATTGCCTCATCTGATTATGGGGCCTGAGAAATTCTACAATCTGCTGGCTACAAACTGGAGAACCAAGAAAACTGGTGGCGTAATTCAGTCTGAAGTCCAAAGACCTGGGGAACTAGGATGAGAGTAGAGGGAACTGAGTGTGATCATCCATCAGCTAGAGTCTGAAGATGTGAGAACCAGGAGGGCTGAGGTCCAGGTATAGGAAGAGATAGATGTCCCAGCTCAAACAGAGAGATAGGAAATTCACCCTTCCTCCACTTTTTCGTTCTATTTGGGCCCTGCACACATTTGATGATGCTCATACACATTGGGGCAGACAGTTTGCTTTACTCAGTTCACCAACTCAAATGCTGATCTCTTCTGCAAGCACCCTCAAGATACACCTAGAAATAATTTTTTATCAGCTTTCTGGACATTCCTTAGCCCAGTTAAGTTGACACATGAAATTAACCATGACACTTGGGAAAGGCTGTATTAAATCAAGCTGAACAAGATTTTTCACTACAAGACTCTTTGGAGCTTATGCATATTGAGATGTAAATTTTCAAGAAGGTGGTACAACATTTGAATTTTCCTGAATCTGGTTGAATACCATTTTTTCCCTTATTCTGTAGAATATCTGGTTGAATACCATTTTTTCCCTTTTTCCCACAAACTATGGGAACATAGTTTGTGTAATGTTGGCATAATCTTCTTCCCATTCTCTTTCTATATCAAAACTAATGCCTGTCTTGGTGGTTTGGTTATAGTGTATAAGTCTTTGCTCTAATTGCCAGAGAGGAAGGAACTATGAGGCGGTGAAATTATAATACATAGATAGCTGTGGTTTGAAGGAGCTCATGATCTAGTGTCCTGTTGTATACTTAGGGCATGACATATTACAATTGGTAAAGAGTTACAATGCTAGTATAGGTGGCTTCCTGTATAAGATTGCAGTTTGTACCTTGCTATATTATCTTTAATTTCCTTTCCTTTTGCATTATTTTCCTGTGAGTAGAGCTTAAAGAGTTGTGGGTTGAGGTTGTGACCTCCAAGCTGAAGGCTTTTGACAAGAAGCCCTTTCCCAATGTGGCAGATCAAAAAATAATTCTAAAGTTGTATCTGACTTTCATGTGGGAGAACTGCTTCCATGTTGAAAAACAAATTCAAAAAAAAAAAAAAAAGAAAAACTAAAATTCATGTTATTCATTGTTTGTGATATTAAGATAATCCTGAGATACTGAGATTAAAGGCAAATGACATGTTTTTCTGGTGACAGGGGAAGAAGTTATAATAGTTTTCTGTAACATAGGGTAAAGTCACTCTTTCAATTAGGCCGAAAATCTTTTCAGCTCTTTAAGAAAGATAATCACCAAGGAAAAATTTTAGCTAAAACACGTATTTTTTTATGTATGTGCCTTTGAGTTAAAATATTATATATAAAAAATTCCTGATTACTCAGAAATCTGATCACTATAAAGCTTGAGAACAAGGCAGATATACTTGCTTGAGGCCAAGAGAGCTACTGCCATAAACCAAGCTTCTTCCTTGATTCAGTCACCTAGACTGCTGGGTTTGCTGCAAGCCTAAAATGGCTTTCCACTGGCATTTTTCTAAAAAAGAAAATCCCAAACACAAGCATGACTCACTGTAAAGGAGGAAGCCCTCTGAGATGAAAAGAAAAATGCTTACCTACTTGATTTTTCTTTAGAGTCTCAAGAAACAGGATTGAGTCATGTTAATAAAAATTTGTTTAGGGCCCAGGAAATTTCAATTCATCCTATTGGTTTATTAATAAATGTTTTATTAGGTTACAAAGAAAGAATATTTGGATCTCACACAGAGCAGAGATAATTTCCTTCATGGCTCACATTAGGATCCCATCACTCTAATTTCAATATTTTTTATTGACATTATAGAACAGAAGGATTTCTTGTGTGTTATTTTAAACAGCTGATCTCCACTCTCTGCGTACACATACAGTTAATGAAGCAGTTAAAATCAATTTTTCAGTAATACCCAGAGATCCTTAGGCTCAGTCACTCAGCAACATTTATTTAACACCCTTGGTGAGCACAGAATCTTAGATGTTGTCAGGGGTAAAAAAGTAATAGATGCGATTCTTGCCTTCAAGGATTTTTCAGTTGGGTAGCTATGAAAAAGCACATATACATGAAAACCAGTGAGACTATTAAGATAATATTTAAACAACTTTAAAAAAACCTAACAAGTTTATGAATTTGTGTTGATCTTACTCTTAGTGTGTTAGTGTAGAAGAATTTACAAATAACAAACTTTAATTATTTTAGAGTTTAGACAAAGCAATTCCCTCCTTCCTCAGCTACACTTACAAAGGTTTGGGGAATAGAGCCTTTTGGGGGCACAAAATGATGGAATAATTTTTCTTAATAGAACAACTCTTCATGTATAAATCACCTTTAAAAACAAATAGGTGTCCATGATCTATACAACATAACCCAAGGAGGAATGGACAGCTAATCCAAGGTGAGTTCATGTGTGGTCTCAGCAGTGGTCCATGAATTGGTCAAGCTCAAAGTTCTGGCAACAAAGATGATGGTCATCAACTGAGACTAGGAGATACTTTTTCTGAGGAGTTTGAATGTGAGACATAGTAAAAGTTAAAATGCTGGTGGTAAAGGTAGAGGCTAAAAAAGGATGCAGGTTCTATAATAAACTTGTTTCATCCAAAATTTCAAAGGCAGCCAAGACTGATAGTTCAGATTCCCTAATTATGGATTTTGCTCCAAATCTCACTCCATTAAATGAACTGGAGGTAGATTTCATGTCTTTACATGGTGTTTTTTTTTTCCAATCTCAAAAATAGGCAGATAAGATAGTACAATTCCACATTAATACTCAGTCTCCTCTTCTCTATATATCTGTATGCTTTATTTCAAAGCTCAAAGAGGCTCCAAATTCCAAGAAAGATTTGGAAGTTTGTGTCTAGGCCTATACAGAACTTCAGAGCAGCACTTCTCCAAACCGAAAATCAGACCCTTCAAGTCCAACTGCTTTAACAATACTCCTCCGGGTGCCACACAGTGGTGAGCTGTAGGTATTCACTATGCTCTTTGAGCTCTTCCTTGCACCTTCTTCTGTTCTGTGCACTTTGATGTCCACCTCCCATTTGTGTTTTCCCCTGGTCCTTAAAGTTTTATATTTGGCAACATTTCCTTGGCCATGTTTCAGGCTCCCTAGACACTATTTTTTTTTTTTTTTGGCTATTTTGCCTCACATTATATGAGTGAAAGAGTTCCCCTAGGTCAACTTATCGTAGGACCCTGGCTCTCTCCACACGGGTGACAACACGTCTACTGGACTTTTACGCTGTAGGACACAGAAATTTTCCCTAGAAGAGCAGAGTAATGAAGATGAGTAGTTGAAAAATAAGATAAACAGGGAAGTTATTTATTATTTATTTATTTATTTATTTATTTATTTATTTATTTATTTTTCTATTCTGCACTTGGTAGCAGTCTGACCTAGAGTAAGTAACTGAAGCTTTCTGAGCCTCAATTTAAAAAATATAGGTTGATGATAATAATAATTTATTGTTATGACTAGGACTAGGACTAAATGAGATAATATGCACAAAATAATTTGTATACTTAAAGTGGTTTATGTATAAGATAGGTAATACTACTTAAACACTTCAAATAATAATATTAGACTTCACAAGAGGTAAAAGAAGAGTAAGAGAAGTCAATAAATGTGATCTATAGGGTAATGCAGTGAAACACAGCTACAGTAACCAGTTGTGGGAGTACTAGAGAACAAAACTTCCTACATGTGTAAGGAAGTAGTATTCTGGGTGAAAAGAGAGGTGCTGGAAGAGAATATGGCTAGAGATATGCATTGCAATTCATTTTTATAAGACCAGATGGGAAGTATGGAGAAACTACTGAGTTTCTGTAATAAATATTAAAAAAATATTTTTCTAAACCAGAGGTCAATGACAGAGACTTCTGTATGGGTAAAATTTAGCTTTAAGGAGGAGTGTTAGGAAAGAAAGCTGCCTATATGCATATCTGAGAAAAGGACAAAAAAAAAGGATGGGTGAGGGCTGAGCAAAGATAGCATTCAAGAAATGTGACTTTGGGTTCCTAAGTACAAATTATCTACCAGAAGGACCAACCTGATGGCCCTCTATTGCAGGGATGATTTCAGGAAGATGGATGATGTGTAGCACAAGCTACCTATATAATTCAATATGTATATAGTGTCTGTGTACAAGAATCTCTGCTAGATACTGAGGGACAATATGAAGGTGAAAAAACTATGATCTTTACTTTCTAGAAGTATATAGGCTACGGTAGAGACAAAACGTGACCACGAATATTGTTAAATACTATGTGATCATAGTGATCATTGTGATCATTGCTATAACACGATAAGAGATATAGTCAATGTTAGAAGAGGGACAAATAATTTTGCCTGGATAACTGGAGAAAGAAGTGGTGGTTGAGCTGGATATTTATGTATGTATGTATGTATGTATGTATTTATTTATTTATTTATAAAGATTTTATTTATTTATTTGAGATAGAGCAAGTGAGAGAGAGCACGAGTCAGGAGGTAGAGGGAGAGGGAGAAACAGGCTTCCTACTGAGCCGGGAGCTCCACATAGGGCTTGATCCCAGAACCCTGGGATCATGACCTGAGCTGGAGACAGTTGCTTGACTGACTGAGCCACCCTGGCACCCCTGAGCTGAACTTTTAAACATTTTGACAGTCAGATGTAATAGGGTAAACATTCCTAGCAACAAAATGACAGAGGTAAATTATGTGATTTAGTGTAGTGCTAATTTAAAATCAGATAGCCCCTGAACTATCCATAGTTTAACAAAATAGAGGTTTATTTCTCAATCACTTTGTTTAAAGAGGACTTTCAATGACTGGCCTTTGCAGTGATTTAGAGATGTGGGCTCTCCTTTTGTGTGGCTTCACTGGAGGGACTCAGAATCTCTCCTTCAAGCCAGTGTATGAGAAACAATAGAGATTGTGGAGGACTGAATGGAAGACTTTTTGAATGGTCCAGGCCCAGAAGTGACAAACATCATTTCTACTCATATTCCAGTTGTCTTTGTCTTTTGACAGTTGATTATATTGTACTATAGTGTAATCCTCTTTGAGTTTATCTTACTTGGAGTTTGTTAAATTTCTTGAATATTTATGTCTTTCATTAGATTTGGGAAGATTTCAGGCATTATTTCTTAAATATTTTCTCTTCTCCTTTCTCTTTCTCTCTTCTACTGAGACTTCCACAATGCATATGTTTCTCTGCTTGATTGTGTTCCACAGGTCCTTCTAGTTTTGTTCACTTTTCTTCAATCTTTTTATTCCTATTTCTCAGACTTGATAATTTTCATTTATCCTTAAGTTGCTGATTCTTCTCCCTGCTCAGATATGACTTTGACTCTCTCTACTGAATTTTCTTTTTCAGTTATCTTACTTTTAAGCTCCAGAATTTCTTTTTGGTATCTTTAGGTTTTCTGTCTCTTTATTGATATTTCCATTTTGCTCAAAGTTTTCTTGACTTTCTCCACATTTTTCTTTAGTTCTTTGAGCATCTTTAAGACAGTTTTTTTACCCATAGTTTTATCTAATAGATCTGCCATCAGGTCTTTTTCAGAGACAGTTTTTGTTGGTTTAGTTTTTTCCTTAAACAGGCAAAACACTCCTGTTTCTTTGTAAGCATTATGATTTTTCATTGAAAACTAGACATATTGAACCTAGTAATGTGGCAATTCTGGAAATAAGATTCACCCTCTTCCCCAACGTTTGCTGTTTTATTATTATTATTATTATTATTATTATTATTATTATTATTATTATTGTTTCTGGTTTTTTTGATTGCTGTAGGCTGTCTCTATGCCAAGGATCACTCTGAGATATAAAGTTAAGGTGTTCTAAGACCCTTGCTGGCCTTTCCCTGAAAATGCATGGTGACTTTCTAATTTTTCCCATGTATGCAATTGTTTTTCAATGGCTTAGTCTTTAATATCTGGCTCCCAAGGGGAAAAAGAAAAATGAGAGGGGGAAAAAAGATACTGGCTTTTTAAATTCCCTGGAAGTCACTTTAAGTAGAAGAAGGCCTTGAAACAATGGGAAGAGGTGCAACAATGACTGCCCACCTTTTTGTCTGCATCTTTGTGCTTAGAGGCATCAATCAGTTTACAGAACATAGATTCCCAATATTTGGAGGACAGAGCCCTTTCGCCTCTCTGGCCTGTAAGCTGTGTTCAGGCTCCAGGAAGATATGTCAGTTGTCTGCCACAAGACTTGGGGGTAGGAGATAGGTAGCTATTATTGTGCTAAGAGCTGAACTTGACCTTAATTTACTGTCCACGCCTTCCCTTGGAAGTTTCAAGTCTTCAATAGACTCCACAAAGTTCCCAAACAATATAATTTCAGACAGATTCTCCCAATGCAATTATTGTCTAGGTGGGGAGTCAGATTCCTGGTGCTTCCTACTCTGCCATCTTCCCAGAATTCTTAGATGACTTTTTATTACTGAATGATGGTTAAATCAAGGAGCCTGGCCATGATCTCATCTGGAGGCAGAGAAAAATTTTCAACAGAGCTGGTTTAACACAGAGGAGTTTCTGTGTGCTTAGAAGAATTCAGCTTTTTCTGTAAGCTGGTTACCTTAAAAAATGTGGCTCCCAAGTTGAAGGAAGAATTTGATGGGATTTTGAGTAAATATTTGAGGTGGTAGAGTATGTGAGTTGGGGGAAGAAGTTTTAATTTTAATCCTACTGAGTTGAGGTGTTAGTGGGACTTCTGGGCAGAAGCATCTGGCAGTCATAGGAAATGCAGAACTAAATCTGGAAGAGAAGTAAGGGCCAGAGATAGGGATTTGGGGGAAAATCCATAACAGTTGCCTTCTGTCCTCCCATCAATGTCTCAGTGAGAGAGTGCACCAGGCTGAATCAAACAAGATTCTGATACAGACAATTCTTAAATGAATGTTTGGCCCTTGTACTTAATAACAAACATCTCTACAGTTCTAGAGTAGGACATGCTGGTTGATATTAAAAAATATTCTGAGTGAGGTTTCAACCTAACCTTCTCTCTGGTGGGTCTAGTCTGGTGAGTCAGATAAGTATGGTCTGTTTTAATGGCTGGTTTATAGAAAAGTTGTAACTGCAGTGACTGAAACCAATCTTGTCCTTAGATTTAACTGAATAAGAGAAGGCTTCACTCAGGACCAGTAGTTACAAAGTAAACAAGGACTGTATTGTTAAAGGAAAGAAATATATGCTGGAAAAATTGTCGCAAAGTAGGTCTATATCTGCTGATCTATAAAAGATAAGACATTCCTAATAAGCATCATTTGGGGGAAAACATTTAGGTTGTAAAAAGAAAGTTAGAGCTAATAATTTAGATAGTTTCTTATGTGATAGAAGTCTATCCATGAAAAGGGGTTCATCCAACTGGAAAATGGTCTTGGGTAGAACAAACTGGGGAGGTGATCCAAGTTGTGTGACTTTAGGCATAATTACAGAATTTCAAATCCTGTTTGCAGCTTTACCTGGTTGAGAAGGTAACCATGTCTCTCAGGGAAAATGAGTATAATTGTAACTGGATAAGAAAAAAGAAAATGCATATTAAAATAAAAAAGACATAATAAATATATTTGGATCTATGATGTTAGTGATTTTCTAATAGTTTTCCAATATCTATACTAATCAAGCACTGTATCAAAATTTATATTATTTTTAAGGTGTTTAAAACATTTTTAAAGTCTGATATATTAGAGACTGGTAAGGAAGATAATTCAATAATCAGTGTATAAATGTTTGAGGAAATCTTATTTAGTACATTAATACTTTTACTGCTTGTTAGTTATATAATAAGCATGGAAATATTTAGAAAAAGTTATTCATTTAAAAATTAATAAAGAGGAAACTAGACAGAGTCTAAATTGCCATGATCATCTGTGATTTTAAAAACCTCTCAAACAAGGACACCTGTGTGGCTCAGTGGTTGAGAGTCTGCCTTTGGCTCAAGGTGTGATTCCGGGATCTGGGGTTGAATCCCGCATCAGGCTCCCCAGAGCCAGTCTGCTTCTCCCTCTGCCTATGTCTCTGCCTCTCTGTCTCTCATGAATAAATAAATAAATAATTTATCAACAATTAAGAGCCTAGTTAAATACAACAAAGTTAACCTGATCTCTATGTCACAGGATGGCACTATGATCCTTTTCCAAGACTGAGTGTCAGAAGTCAGGGCCCTTCAGTCTCTCCTGGCTTACCGTTTCCTGGGATAGAGCCCTTTCCTTTTCCCAGACAGTAGCTTTCTTCATCATTAGTAGCCCTGTTCTACCTTTGGGATATATTCCTTTTTTTTTTTCTGTAAGAAAAAGCACATTTCTTTCTGACTCATTTTTTTGAATTTTCTGAAATGTTCAAAAGGGAGCTTGTCGGTATTAAGACATTATCAGATGGTAGTATAGTTGTTAGTGTAGCTTGTCAATGCATGTTTGGATCTCTGTAAACCAGTGTTTTCTGAGATTCCATCAAAAGCAAGGGAAGAAGAGCCTGAAACTGAGCAGTGTCAAAGGGAAAAGCTACAGTGCAGAATAACTCCTGAGCTACCTGATGAACTCCCACCGTGGGAGTTCAAATTTGAGGTGCTCTCCCAGCCCTGCAGAGGTTGGGTGGGCAGGAGAGGGATGGAAATGAAAGGCAATGTTATAGGTCCTTCTAGGGCTCCGTGGATGTCAGTGCTGAAAGCAGCCTAGAGGGAATCATGCAAGCACAATGCTCATTCAGGTATCAGCATAGGTAATGAAAAGACACAGAGTAAAATGAAAAAGAAAGAAACCAGTCTGAGAAGACCCTTTTAGAACATATGGCAAGATAAAATAGAAAGTAGCAAAGTGCGCATGTTCCCTCAATTAATGGTACAGCCATGGACCAGGGTTTCTTGTCTCTGAAGTCAATTTTTTTTTCCTCCAGAGATGATCCAGAGGGGCCAGAGAATAACTGTTCTATCTACAGACTTTCAGTGAATCTCTGTTTTTGTTTTACTCCTTTTCTCTGCTTGCTGTAGTGCCTGGATCCTTGTTTTTCAGTCTAGAACCTACTTATTTCTCACATTAACATGCTCTAGAACAGGGATTAGCAGACTATGGTCCATAGGTCAAATCTGGCCAGTCATCTCTTTTTGTATAGTTTGGGAAGTGGGGATAGTTTTTACATTTTATTTTTTCTTTCAAATATGTAATATACAAATATTATATACACAATGTGTATTAATGTATAAATATTATACGCAAATATGTATCTCAATTGTTCTGAAGATTTGGAGGATCTCCATTTTTTAAATGCTAGAAATATTTCCAAAAGTCTTTCAGAGAGTTGGCCTATGAAAGTAAAGTTCTTGGGCAAATATATAGAAATGGGCTATACCAAATCGCTGTCTTGGAGATTCAGAATTTTCACGAGCAAAGTAAATGATCTCAAAGGTTTTGCATGAAATATTTTTTGTTTATTTTTTAGTCTAATTTAAAAATCTTTTTTTTGCCTGTATAATATCTATCAACATTCTGAGGAACTAGTGTTCTGTGGGATATACTTTAGAAAATATTGTTGCCCATTTTTACCTATACAGCAAGGTTACAAATTATGTTTATACTGTAATGTGAAGGGAAAAAAATCCTTTATGTTATCTAAGGTGGATCTCATCTTTTCCCTGAGCTTTTATCTATGGAGTAGGAGGAAAACAGATTGACTGAATCTGTCATCTGGGATAAACAAAGGCCAAAATGATGTCAGAAGGTTTTTTTTTTTTGTTACTTCTTTGGGAGAGAGATTTACTCAATTTCTCAGATGGCCTTCTCCAGCAGCTGCTTCTTTTTCTAAGGAGGCATCCAGGTGTGTCAGGGAAGAGGTTTCCTGGCTGATGCTGGTCCTGGGAGGTGCTCTCACAGTTAACTCTAGGTCTCTACAGTCATGTCTCATACTGCTGGCCCTGTTATAGGCAGTCTATGGCTGATTCACTTAATTTGTTCTGTTTGCAAGGATCCAGCAGTGCTCCTCGCTGACTTGGCCTCACTTTGCTCCTGGGTGATTTCTTTGGCCTTTGTCCAGCGTGGTGCCCCAGCAGCTACTAAGCCTCCTATGTGAGGTCACCTTGCTCTGCCCAGTAGGCCCCTTGTCCCTAGGCTACACAAATACAGGAACTGGGTAGGTTTGAGAAAGCTCAATCTTAGATTCCCTTTTTGTTCAGACTGTATAGCCAAGGACTTAACGTTTGCATCCCAGGTTGTTGTATTTGGGGGAAAGTGGACAACTTGAAAGATGGATGCTCTTTTCTAGGACTGTTCCATGACAAAACGAATGGGTTGCTATAGCCCATGTCTTTATCATTGATTATATCCTCACTTATATAATGCACATTTTCCCGATGTCTGGGGAGGGTAAATGCGGAGACCCAAGTTTGATAGCTTTCAATCTCTTTCTCTCTTTTCTCTCCCCAGGCCAGAAATAGCCAGACGTCTTTTTCATTTCTTCACTATGTCTTCTCTTTTCTGTCCTGTTTGCTGT
This sequence comes from Vulpes lagopus, assembly GCF_018345385.1. Lineage (NCBI taxonomy): Eukaryota > Metazoa > Chordata > Mammalia > Carnivora > Canidae > Vulpes > Vulpes lagopus. Next base: position 27,122,808 of record NC_054824.1, on the reverse strand, counting down.
AGGAATATGGGACAGCCCTCTACATAGGTAAATCCTATATTCTGAGTCCTTCAGCCTACTCTTTCCTGAGATAATATACTGGTGAACAAGCTTTGTTAACTTGCTGCTTATCTACTTTGTATGTAGAGTGCAAAAAACTGACTTTCTCTTTGTCTTTTAAATTTCTTATGTACAAATTTAATTTCCCCATAGGCAGATGGGTGCCTAATGTGAAATATGGTTTACTTGGGAAGGCAAAAAAAACAAAGCACATTTGTACAGTGGAAATCATTATTTCCATTACCCATGTTCTAACAGCTTTTACACAGATCCTGTCATAGATGGTCAAGAGTTTTAAATACTTCTTTGATACTGCTACCTCTTGTATTTCCTCCTCTTGGCTGGTCCTTTATTTTTCAGGCTCGTCACCTTTTGTACTTCTGTAAAATGTCATCCCTTTTATAAGTTCTATCTCCAGGTTACTGCTCCTTTTACCTTCACACCAGGTGGTTAGAACCATAGTAATTCTTTTAATTGCTGAGTATGTACTCATGTCCCACATCTATGTTCTAGCCAGGACCTTATACCCAGTTGGTCTACAGGCTCCTCAAAGTCAACACACTGAATCCAACCACCAGCTCACATTTTCTTCTCTTGTATGTGCCATTTCATTTAAGGGCAGGATGATTCAGCCAGCTCCTTAGTTCAGTTCTCATCATGAGCTATTCCAATAGCTTTCCAAAGAATCTTCCTGCCTTTTCGCCTCTCATTTCTCAGCAGTTCATTTCTGTGTTGCTCTTAGAGTGCTCCTTTAAGATCCTTTGGGGACTCCTCCATCCCCTGTTTTGTCTTGCCTGACATCTGGTCATCCCCATATACTTGTTTTCTTCCAGTCAATTTTCTGGCAGTTCTTGGAATGCTTCCTGCTGTCTCATGCCTTGCTACTTTTATACAAGTGATTCTTCTTCTGGGTCATCTTTCTCTCCCTCTTCCAATGAGTTAATTTCTCCTTATGCTTTATGAATCCATTCCTGCTTCTTTCTCCAGGAAGTCATCTCTTGAAATTGCAGCCTGAATAAGGCAGTCTTCTGTACTCCTTCACTCATACCTTTAATTCACATGCTCTTTTGGAACCATCACACATATCTTAATATTATCTCTCCTTTTTCACTTTGTTGGGTAGCAGAAACTGTGTTTTGTTGATTTCTCTGTCATTAGTGCTGAGATAGAGCCAGATTCTCAGTAGGCCTCTATAGATATTTTTTTTAAACATGAATGGAGGAGGTAAAAAAAAAAAAAGACAGATAAAAGGTCACTGGATTTGGTTAGTTGAAGGTCTCTGCTGACCTTCAACTAACCAAAGAGAGGAGATTCAATAAATACTTAAGCTTTCAAAGCCTGGGCCCTAAGATGTTTATAGGGAAGGCTGCATGCTTGAACACCAGCCTCATTCTCTGCAATACTTTATTTTTTATTTATTATTTTTTTAAGATTTATTTATTTATTTATTTATTTATTTATTTATGATAGACAGAGAGAGAGAGAGAGAGAGAGAGAGAGAGAGGCAGAGACACAGGAGGAGGGAGAAGCAGGCTCTATGCCGGGAGCCCGAGGCGGGACTCGAACCCGGGACTCCAGGATCGTGCCCTGGGCCAAAGGCAGGCGCCAAACCGCTGAGCCACCTAGAGATCCCCTGCAATACTTTAAAATAGAAAGAAATGCTGTTAAGAGCTTCTCAAAGTGAACTGTAGCACAATTAGAATGACAAAGATATGAGTGATTTGGGTGAACATGGCTTTTAGCCACATAAAAGGCAGCCAAACACATCTGCTTCAATAAAATCTAGAGCAAAACCTTTGTAATCTGTCTGAAAACACCCAAGGCTTGTTTTCCTTTCTAGGGAAAAGTAAAAAACAATTTAGCAGCTGGATACTTTATCATTTAAACAGTACTTAATCTTTCATTTTTTGAGTTACATTAAAATACACATACAAAGCCACAGTTCTTCCCCTCATGACAGACATTGCTGGACATGGTGGAGAGCAGGTGAAGCCCATGGTGATGACCCTCACTCTGGTTTCTGTGTAAGCCCCAAGCCCCTCCTTGTAACATTCCCACTACCTTTCCAACAGACCTCTAGGACCTCAGCTGCTCAGTGTGGACTGTATAAGAGGCTGTCAGCAACCAAATAAATAATTCCAGCCAGAACATGAAGGCCCTAGGCAGGCCATACTATGGTGATTAGGAATTAGGAGATAATAAATGATTTTTCGTTCCCAGTCACTCAGGAGGATAGAAGGCTAGTCAAGACTGCTGGAGACTTTGGGGTGTATATAGAGCAGGTCAAGGATGTACTTAACCCAGGAAGAGGTATTTCTTTTCTTTTTAGATTTAATTATTTATTCATGAGAGACACACACAGAGAGAAGCAGGCTCCCTGTGGGAAGGCCGATGCAGGACTGGATACCAGGACCCCGAGATTACGACCAGAGTTGAAGGCAGATGCTCAACCATTGAGCCATTTAGGTGCTCCCAGGAAGGGATATTTCACAAATTGTGCTCACAACTAGACTTGGAAGCCCAAAATAGCAGTAACCAGAGATGACTTGAATTAATATTGGGGAAGGGTATGGTCAGCAAGAAGGCTTGGGGTTCTCTAGAGAAACAGAACTAATAGGACACACACACACACACACACACACACACACACACACACACACAGAATACTTTAGTGAAGTAGTTCATGCAATTGGTAGGCTGGAGATTCAGGGTGTGTTGATGTTTCAGTCCTGTGTTTAAACTCCACATGGCAGCAGCTTGGAAACCAAAGCAGGGTTTTTATGTTGCAATCTTGAGGCAGAATTCCTCCTTCTTAAAGAAAATTCAGTGTTTGCTCTTAAAGCCTTCAGCTAATTGGATGAGACCCACCAATATTATGGGAGGGAAAATAAACTTTCTAATTGAACGTCTACTGATTGTGAATGTTAATCACACATCTAAGACACAATTTCGGCAATATTAGACTAGTGTTTGATCAAACAGCTGGTCACCATAGCCTAGCAAAGTTGACACCTAAAATTAACCACCTTAAAGGCCAAAAGAGAGACAGTGAAACTCCAAATCAGGACATAGAGCTAAAGCAGGGGCCTGAGAGGAGCCATAGACAAACCTGGAGTCTGTTTTCAGAGGGAAATTGGACATGTCAGGTTAGTCAGGGCTGGGGAATCATAAAATTCAAGTTGTACCCATGGTAAACTTGGCTTCACCACCTTGCCTCTTCTGACTTAGTTTTGCCCATTGAGTGATGGTGCAGATGATTCAGGTTTCCACTGCAGGCCTTGCTTAAGTGAGCAGAGGCTAAGATTTTGCTTCCCTTGTTTCTCCAGCAGATGTACATATCCTAAAAGTCTCATTTTATTAGGGTGCTTACTTAGTGGATGGCATAGCCAAGTTTTAGTATCCTAAAAGTTTAAGATAGTAAGTTCCAACCATTTGTTAATAAAAATAAAAATAAATTATAAGTTTCTTTGATTGAAGGCACTTGGTAAAACTCATACTTGGGTCTAGGTACCTCTGTAGTACTTTATTTGCTTGGAAAGTATCTTCTGTACAACACTTTTGAAGTATCCTCATAGTCCTTCCCTCCAATGACACATTTTCTTTTATTTATTTATTTATTTATTTATTTATTTATTTATTTATTTATGAGAGAGAGAGAGAGAGAGAGAGAGAGAGAGGCAGAGACACAGGCAGAGGGAGAAGCAGGCTCCATGCGGGGAGCCCGACGTGGGACTCAATCCCGGGACTCCAGGATCACGCCCTGGTGAAGGCAGGCGCTAAGCCATTGAGCCACCCAGGGATTCCTGACACATTTTTTTTTTTTTTTATGCTGTACTAGCTACTAACCTGTCATTTCTTACCTCATGGCCATCCTTCTTTATGTGGATCTGTGATGTCAGGCTAAGAGCCTTTAACTACATTTTCAAGATTCCCTTGCTGCTCCAATGGGAAGAACTGATAGGAGATTAGAAAGCAGGCAAAAGAGAGAAGGGACACTCATCCTGTTTCCAGGTTCTATAAGCATGCTTCCAGCAGCAGGAGCTACGGGAGCAGCAGACTGAGAATTCTAGGTCCTGTGCATTTTTTGGTATGCCAAGCAGCAGCCGCAAGGTATCCCCTTCAGAGATACAAGCACCAGATGTGTAGTACCTCCTCTGAGTACTGAAAAACAGCCCCCATGTAGCTTCAATTCAGAGCTTTGAGCGTCATTAGGAGGCATTCACAGCCCTTCAAGTGTCTAAGGATTAGATGGGCAGGGCTCTCTCAGAGATATGAACACTAGTTGTTTAAGGAGCCTCCTGGAGAATCTGAGATCAGATGAGCAGGACCTTCCTCAGAGGTTTGAGAGTCAGCCATGTGGTACTCTCCTCAGGAGTCCAAGCACTGGATTGCAGTGTTCTCTCAGAGGTCTGAGTGCCAGCCAAGTGGGACCCATCCCAGCCCCTGAGATCTGTGCACCAGCTGGGAGCACTGCTTCACTGGTCAGAACTTCAGCCAGTAGCACCTCTTCTGAACTTTTGGGATATGGTAACACTTATCTTTTCATTTTTGTTCTTCCAGCCTTAGAAATAATGCCTGCCTCCTAGAATTACCTCAAAGTCCAATTTTTATTCTATTAGTTTTTCAGATCCTTTCAAACTAATTGCCCATATTAAAAATCCCTTTGTTTGAAACAACTAGGGTTCCTTTGAAGCACAGACCCCGAACCATTCATGTATCTCACTTTTCCATAGCCATAGTAGCTGGAACATTCTAGGATCATTGTCCTTAGGGTAGGTAGAACAATAATTAGGGTAGGACTTCTATGGAAGTCCAGAAAGAGAGAAAGGTTAAGGATTAATGGAGTTTTTAAAAAAATGTTCTTTTGAATCCCAAGATAAACAATAATTTTGAGCTTTAAGAGCTTGAATTTTGGTTTCTCAAAAGCAGAGCTCTAAGGTCATTTTTTTTTGGTCATAAACAATATTCTTTTCTCTCTCTCTGAGACTATATAAATATTCTGAAAGGTAGAGAAGAAGCATAAATTGTCGGAAACAAGATATGTAGCAGTTATTTGATAGTTTCTAAAAAGGTGCCCTGTTTCTTGCCCCTCCCCTTTCAGATGAGCAATAGAGCCATCAATAGCAATGGGAATCTGAGTAGAGAGAGAAATGTAGCTTCTTGTCTGGGAAGCACTGCATTGGAGTTCCTGTCCCCACACCAGGAGTAGAGACAATCAATGTGGATAGTAAATACAGAGGGCCTCAATATGAGGAACTGAGGGGTCCCAAGACCACTGCATCAGGTTTTCTGCCACTCCAGGCTGAGAAAGAGATTGGGCCAAACTATGGTGATCTAGAGTTGTGATGAATGATGCTTTCGGTGGAAATAAAGTGGAAGATGTATTCAGAATTGGCTTAAAAGTACGGACACTTGTGTAGATGCCAGTGTAGAGGAAAAAATGGGCCACAGGATATTAGTATGGAAAGCAAATCCAGCCTGCACAGGTAATCCTGCCTGAACTGTGAATCTAATTCCTAGGAAAGGGAATTCAGCATGTATAGATGGTCCAGCACAGACAGAGTTCAGCATGGACAAATGCCCCATCCTCATGCCATGACACTAGATAGACTCTGCCTCAGGAACTTAAAAGTTCCTAAGTGGAGGAGAAAAATGGTGATGAGAATCCTATATTGATCTTTTAACTAAATATTATTGAATTTTAACTAGAATGCTTAACTTTAGAGTAGTTGAACTAGATTATATTATCTCTTATTACATGGAATGGGGCTGGAAGGAAATTATATTATTACCAAGCAATATATCAGTATTGGGGAAGGGTATGGGTCAGCAAGAAGCATGTCTGAACAGATGGACATCTATCCCACTACATATGTTTAGAGTGTCCCTCCTTTACAAGGAGGTGCTAGTATAAGACGTTTTTACATAGGGGGTACTTTTTCCTGTATGAAGAGAAGACTGGTTTTGTGTCTAGGAGGACTAAACATGATATTTTGTCACTTGCAATACAGAACAGAACAAAGAAATCATGAGGTTTTTGAGTTTGTTCCTCAATGAAAAAGAAGAAACAATTGGAGGCATCCAATAGAATGTAGGAGGCCAAAAACACAAAACGTAGGTGGCCAAAAACACAAAAGTAGGAGGCTACTTTTGAGTTACTTTTAAAAGTCATCAGTTTAATAACTTTCCTCTTCTGAAGAAAATGTTTAGTCTACTTGGATAACATCTATGCTGTATTTTTTCGTTCCCATGTCATTTTAGAAGTTAGTATGAAGTTAGGTTCTTTGTTTTAATTAAGATTTTATTTATTTATTCATGAGAGACACACAAAAAGAGGCAGAGACATAGGCAGGGGGAGAAGCAGGCTCTTTGCAGGGAGCCCGATGGTGGAATTGATCCTGGGACCCGGGGATCAAGACCTGAGTCAAAGGCAGAAACACTGGGTGTTATACTATATGTTGGCAAATCGAACTCCAATAAAAAATATACAACAAAACAACCTTGCTGTTCTAGGCAGGTAAAGAAGAAAAAGGCAGGTGCTCAGCCACTGAGCTACCCAGGTGCCCCACAAGGTTAGATTCTAAAGAAAAAATTTCTCAATGGGAATCAGTTGTAATGCTGTGTGATGACAGGATTCTTAGTCAAAAGCAATAGATTTGGTCCAATATGACAATCAGTGAGTGGGATTTGCTTTATGTCAAGTGTTATACCAGACATTTTGAGGTAATAGTCCCTGCCTTGGAGTTGCCCACAGCTTGGCATATTTTGGTTGATTCGGGATTGAGGAAGATATTAGTGATTGATGATAAAACTGTATACTTACTGTAAGCCAGCCTTGGATGAAAAAACAAGTATTACTGAATTGTACTACATGGAAGCTTTTTAACAACTTATCTTTAATTTAAAAGGAAGAATTCAAGTATCCATTGATAAATATAAGAGCACTTTTAATTGTAATGACTCAGAAATGGAAATGTTGAGAAACATTAAGATTAAAAAAGCTATCATTAGGTATTAGTGTTTTAGAGTATAACAAACAATTTCACTGTTTTGTTCTAGCCAACATTAGTCTCAGTGCTGACTCATTGTGTGCTTGTGAAAAACTGTTGAGTGAGTTTTGATCAATTCACATTTGATTGATATAATAAGTGCACCCAAATATGCATTTACAAATAGCATTACTACAATAGAACCTCATTTAGAAATGAATCTCTACTAAAAATTCAATTCAATTTAACAATCCTTTCTTTGGCAACTATTATATATATCTGAGGTACAATGAGATACTTTAAAATGGATGTTATAATGAGTAAAGCATGGCCTCAATTTTTAAAGATGAAGTCAGGAACTTTACCTTTTTAACCACTATATTTCTAGTGTTTAGGATAGTTCTTAATACATAATTGACATTCAGATAAGGCTGTGTATGGTATTAGTTATGATGTGAAGTTTTATATGTGAAGTACTTTAGGCAGAAAGTGGAATTAGGTCATAGAAGTGTAGCAAAACAGGGATCCCTGGGTGGTGCAGTGGTTTGGCGCCTGCCTTTGGCCCAGGGCGCGATCCTGAAGATCCAGGATCGAATCCCACGTCGGGCTCCCGGTGCCTGGAGCCTGCTTCTCCCTCTGCCTTTGTCTCTGCCTCTCTCTCTCTCTGTGTGACTATCATAAATAAATAAATAATAAAAATTAAAAAAAAAATACCAACCCTCTTCCAAGAATCATGCATGTGTATAACTACATGTGTGGGTTTTAAAAAAAAAAAAAAAAAAAAAAGAAGTGTAGCAAAACAGATAACTTACCTTGCTTTTATCTAAGCACATTGTAACCCAAAGATAAAGTGTGTGCACTCACATGTGCATGCACACAATCTCTGTATTTCATTCTATTCTGCAAGATAGATGAAGCCTTGAACCCCTTTCCTATAAGTTGATGACTCTCTAACTAAATTCAGATTTTAACAGATATGTAAGATCCTGGTAGATACAGCAATTATATAGGTAACTGTAATTTTCCATTACTGAGAATTATAAGCAAACTGATTGAAACATTGAGTTTTTTCTTTAAACATTTGCTATATCTTTTATTGGGACACTAGTTTTTCTGAGATATAAATATAAAATGCAAATAAAACTACTTTTTTTAAATGCTGCCTTATATTTCTGAGCTTTCCTTTCACAATTACTATGGATCTACTACCATGGATTCATGGGACAGTGACAGGTCCTAATATCATCCAACTCTGGAAATTAGTTATCTTGTATTATCTGAAATAATGCTCCCATGGGCCCGAAGAATGCAGATTTGATTTTTTCAGCTCTCAGAGTGAATCTTATCATTTGGTAGTAAAGATTTTACATTCACATAATCTGATTATAGATTAAATTTGATTTTTAAAGTGCTCTTTCATTGCCTTCATTAGTGGAGGAAATATTGGAATATGTTGGTTTTGTTTTTGATCTTACTATCAAAGATGAGTAAATTCTTTTAGGTGTACAATATAATGATTCAACAATGCTATACATTACTCAATGCTCATATGGTAAGTGTACACTTAATATGCTTCACCTATTTCACTCGTCCTACCTTCCTGGTGGCAACTACCAGTTTGTTTTCTTTCTTTCTTCCTTTAAAGATTTTATGTATTTATTTGAGACACACAGAGAGAGAGAGAGAGGCAGAGACACAGGAAGAGGGAGAAGCAGGCTCCATGCAGGAAGCCCTATGGGGACTCGATCCCTGGTCTCCAGGATCAGGCTCTGGGCTGAAGGCGGTGCTAAACTGCTGAGCCACCCGGGCTGCCCCCAGTTTGTTTTCTATAGTTAAGTCTGGTTCTGTTTTTTTTTTTTTTTTTTGGCTCTCTTTTCTTTGTTCGTTTGTTGTCTTAAATTCCACATGTGAGTGAGATCATATGGTGTTTGTCTTTCTCTGGCTGACTTATCTCAGCATTATACTCTAGATCCATCTATGTCGTTGCAAATAGCAAAATTTCATTCTTTCTTATGGCTGAATAACAGTCTATTGTGTATATGTGTATACAGACACATATAATCACATCTTCTCTATACATTTACCTATGGATGGAACACTGTATGTTAATTATACTTAAAAAATGGTAGGGCAATTCTCCTTGGGTAGGAGATAACAGGCAATCTAGATGAATCTTTATGTATGACCTTTTTGTTTGTTTTTATTGAGAGTTCTCTTATTTCCTGGCATTTGGGATGCTCATTTCTGCCACAGGGTCATTAAACTTTGGTTTATTCAGACCAGTCCTCTTTCTCAACTATGGGGCTAACTAGGTATTATTCACATCATTTCCTGTGTCATTGAATATTTGCCTTTCTGATTGCTGATAAAATTATCTTTGCTATTTGTCTTAGTCTCAAGAGGAAAAAAGTGTCCTCATCTCACAAGCATGCAAGGTAATGAAGAAGCACCTTTGGGTCAAGGAATATTAAAGCCAGTATAGCTTTAAGATCTTCTGCATTTCCCTCTCATGTTCTGATGCTGCTACTAATGACCCTTGCGTTTTTAATGAGTGACAGATGCGTTCAGTTTCAGAGCTCATGTGTTAAAGTCTGATGGCAGACATGTCTGTCTGTCTTGGTTAAATATCTTTATTATTTTAAAATTGGAAATTAAGAGAACCTCTTCCTTTATTTTTTTATAATTTTTGGTTTTTAAATTTTATTTATTTATTTATTTATTTATTTATTTATTTATTTATTTATTTATTTTTTATTTATGATAGTCACACACACACAGAGAGAGAGGCAGAGACATAGGCAGAGGGAGAAGCAGGCTCCATGCACCAGGAGCCCGACATGGGATTTGATTCCGGGTCTCCAGGGTTGTGCCTTGGGCCAAAGGCAGGTGCCAAACCGCTGCGCCACCCAGGGATCCCGAGAACCTCTTCCTTTAAATCATGACTGCTGTCAGTGAAAACTGACTAAATAGTTAAAAGGCTTCTTTTTAAAAAACAGAGTTTCGTGTTCTAAGCAACCTGGTCTGGATGCCAGAAACTGTAAAAGGAGAGCCTGGAGGACCTGGTTGGACTTCTATCTCCAGTTTAGGGACTGAAAACCAAGGTTTGTTTTGGAGATTCCTTGAAAAGTATGTAGAAGTATCTAAAGGTCTGTGACAATTTTAAGGGTAATGGACTCTCATGAGTTTTTATTTGCTCTGACGTTGCTCTGAAGTAAAGCTGAAGCTGCCATCTCTCTGTGTGTTGGTAAGAGAAAATAAGTGCATTTTCCCTTTGTACAAAGAAGCTAATCTTGTATTAACGTCTGTTAATATCTGTAAGCCTTTTTGCATCTGCATCAAGGAAATTTTGAGGGAACCTTTTTGGAAATTAATCAGTTGAAGGGATTTGTTACTTGTGTATAAATGTCTAATGTTTAAGTCAAATAAAAGGCACATGTAATTCAAATAAAATGTGCATGGACAGAAGGCACCAGATAGTTCTGAAAGTAGTGAGTAGAGGATTTGAAAACAGGATGATTGGTTGAAAGTGTTTAAAAGAGATGCCTGGGACCCCAGATTCCTGTGTCCTGCAGTCAGGCAAAGCCCTTCCCGCACCTGCCAGAAAATTGGAGGATTCTGTGTAGGGACCCCAGATTCTAGGGGTGCTCAGGCACAGATGAAGGTTGGGGTGACAAGCGTTGATGAAATTCGTTGATAAAAACAGTAAGGGATGTATGTAAGAATTAGATTATATTGAAACTGATTTGCATGGCTTAGAAAACAGAAAACAAATTTGTTAGTCCTTTACTGGCTTGAGTAATGAGCCTAAATTTGTGTTGGAGAGAAATGCAAGTGGAGCATGAATGATCCTTTCTGGTTTCTCTGCAAGTTTTTCTCAACAGACAAATTTCTGGGGTTATGAATTTAAATTGTATGCTCTCTTTGCTTTAAAAAAACATTTTATAAAAATACAAGGCTCTAGAATACAGGGTATTTTTTCTGTTCTCTCTGATTGGAACGATTCTTATTTAGATGTTAGACTTCCTTCGATTTATCCTCTGATTTTCTTATTTTTTTCTTTCTTATTTACTTGTTCTGGTCTCTGGGAGAATTTCTCAATTTTATTTTCTGGTGCTTCTTGTGAATTCTTTTTTAAAAATATTTTATTTATTTATCCATGAGAGACAGAGAGAGGCAGAGACATAGACAGAGGGAGAAGCAGGTTCCTTGTGGGGAGCCCAATGTGGGACTCGATCCCAGGACCCTAGGATCATGCCCTGAGCTTAAGGCAGACGTCTGCTCAACCACTGAGCCACTCAGATGTCCCAACTTCTTGTGAATTCTTCATCTCTGACATTGTATTTTTAATTCCCAAGGGTGCTTCTGTGTTCTCTGACAGTGCTCTGTTTTTTCAAGCTCCTATTTTTTTTTTTCATGGATGCAATATCTTCTCTTCTGAGGAGAATTAATTATTATATATTGAAGCTTTCTTAGTGACATGCTTGCTATGTTCCCTGGAGTTTTTCTTTATTTCTTTAAAAAATTATTCTTGTATGTTCACTTTTATTGCTGTCTTTAGTGACAAAGAAGTATTCTGTAAGTTAGAAACAATAAAAGACAGATTGGAAACTATGTATTTGAGGGGAGGAGGTTAACCAGTTCTGTCTGGACTGTTTTGTTGCATGATCACCAACTCTCAGCATTTTTAGCTCTTTTCTCTAGGATTGATCAGTTTTTCCAGAAAGAAACCTACCAGTTTTCTGTAGAAAGAGCCCAAGCCTGCTTACTAGGCCCTGCCAACTGAGTGGGGACTAGGGTTTGAGATTTTTTTAATCTCTTGTTTTTAGTAAGGCATCTCACACCCACCTTCATATGTACCCAAGCCCAGAATCTCCTGAATTCAATTTCCTAGATGATAATTCTCTAGTCTTCTGGCAAGGTGTGGGAGGGGCCTTCCTCTGGCTGTAATTGATGGGAAAGGGGTCCTGGGGTTCTAGGTCCCTCTTTTACACACTCTCAATCCTATTTTCACATTCTTTGCTCTGATACTTTTGGAGGGATCTGATGCCTTCATCCCTGAAGTGTTATACCAGACTTTGGCAATCTGGTCTGCTTGCCAAATCACAATCCTTTCTTCCTCAATCCCTGCCTCTTTTTCATAAATAGTTTTTACTGGAACATAGCCATTCCCATAGATGTGTCTTGCTTATTGCTGCTCTTGCTTTACAAAGAAGACTTGAGTAATTGTGACAGAGACCCCATGACATGCAAAGCTTAAATCTGGGCTTTCACATGAAAAAATTTGCAGACTTCTGAACTACACTATAGTGTGGATCAATCTACTTCTTGGACTTCTCCTGCTGACTTGGGTTTCACTTTCACTGCTTCCTGATTTGCTAAATTGATTATCATTTGTTCACCTGTTTTCTGGTTTTCAAAATTTTATTACTGCCCTATGTTCTGCCACTCTCTTTGTTTTTGTTGGTTTATACCCTTCCTCTCCCTTAGAGAAATTTTTTTTAAAGATTTTATTTATTTATTCCTGATAGACACAGAGAAAGAGAGAGGCAGAGACACAGGAGGAGGGAGAAGCAGGCTCCATGCCGGGAGCCCGACATGGGACTCGATCCTGGGACTCCAGGATCGCGCTCTGAGCCAAAGGCAGGTGAGCCACCCAGGGATCCCCCCTTAGAGAAATTTTATCAGAGTTTTAGGAGTGACATGGAGAAAAACCTTTGAATTCACTCTTCCATATTCATTTAGAAATAAGAGGTAGAAGTTAGCAACCCCATTAGAAAAGAAGAGCAAGTTTACAAGAAGTTGCTTGCTCAAGATCACAGGACAGAATTGGGATGCAAGCCCACATCTCTTAGAACCCCCCAAGAAAGTAATTGTGCAAGAGTGGCTATTTTGTTTTGTTCTCTGCTACAGCTTTAGGACCTTGCCTGGCATTTAGGATGTACTGGATAGATGTTTATTTTAGTTGTTGTTAAATCCACATTTGTAACCATAATATTCCTCTACTGTCTCCCAGAAATGCTGATTTTAGGGATACTTGTTTCAATCTCAGGACTATTCAGATTATGGATTTGGATCATATAAGCCTGGGTTTGTCACTAACTTTTATATAGTATCAGAGCAGAGGCTATAGCTCTTTGATTTTTACTATTTTACAATTTTGTTCTTACTCAGCTCAGTGTGAGACATGGTCTCTGAAAGCTCATTGAAAAATATAAAGTGTGAACTATAAGATTCTACTTCCATAATGCATAATACTATTAAGTATCACCAATTGTGTGGTATAAAATTAGTATCAAATAATACGTGCTCCTTTTTCAAACACTTTTTTTTTTTCAAACACTTTCTTGATCTGACTTTAGGGTATTGCACTCTTGGTCTATTTCTACATCATTGTCCCTTTGTTCTCCATCTTCTTGGCTGACTTTTCCTCTTCAATCTCTTGGTTGTGAGAAAAAAAATGTAACTTTATAGTGGAGAAATCAGATAACACCTTACTAGGTAGTTAAAATTGACATTACTAGGGGGGCACATGGGTGGCTCAGTTGGTTAAGTGCCTGACTCTTGATTTTGGTTCAGGGCATGATCTCAGGGTTGTGAGATTGAACCCTGCATTAGGCTCCACACTCCTGTGGGGAGTTTGCTTGAGATTCTTTCTCTCTTTCTTCCTTTGCCACTACCTCCCTAAAAGAAATAAATGAATCTTTAAAATTAACATTACCAGTAAAGGGCAGATGGTCATTGAGTTCCTCTAGAAGTGCTAACTTGGCAAGGACACAACATCACTTAGGTAGTGTTCTGGTTGGGATCCATTTCCTAAGGAACCATCATACAAACCCAGAATGAGTAATGTATTGTTTGGGATGTAACAACTAATGAGATACCTGATTCCAGATAGGATTCTATGCTGGTGGGGGGAAAAAAAGCTGTAAAGAACATAATTAGGTCAATGGATAAAATTGGATCATGGATGGGAGTTTAGATAAAAGTATTAGTGTTAAATTTACTGAAGTTGATTACTGTACAGTGGCTATATAGGAGAATATTCCCATTCTTATGATATACACATTGATGTGTTTAGAAGCAAAGGGCCATGATACATGCAATTTTTAAATGTTTCAAAAAGATTATACATACACACACGCCATAAGTGATAAAGCAAATGGGATAAATGTTAACAATAGGCAAAACTGGATCAAGGGCATATAAGTTGTCTTTGTACTATTACTCGTCACATTTATGTAGGTTTAAAATTACTTACAAAGATTTTAAAAAGTAGTTTTTAAAATCATGACCTATAAGGTCTTTTGTAGCCTAATCCCTACTAGATCGCTTATCTTCTAGCTGATATTTACTCTCCCCCTGCCTGGGACCTGAAGTACACCCAACTTGTTCTAGATTCAGGGATTTTATATCTGCTTTTCTCTTTGCCTGGAATGCTCTCACTGGGTCTTTCCAGGGCTGGTGCCCTCACATCACTGAGATTCAGGTCTTTATTCAAATGTCATCCCACTGGAGAGGCCTTTCCAGAAGTGCTGTGCGTTTCTTCTTTACCCTTATCACTAACTGAAATTGTTCACTTTTTAAAAAAAGTTTTTATTTATTTATTTAAGAGAGAGAGTGAGGAGAGGGGCAGAGAGAAAGGGAGAGAGAAACTCTCAAGTGGACTCCATGCTGAGCGCAGAGCCCAACACAGGGCTCAATCTCAACCCTGAGATCATGACCCGAGTCAAAATCAAAAGTCATTCACTTAATTGACTGAACCACCCAGGCACCCTGTTCACTTTTTTATTGTGTGTTTTCTCCAGGTAAATGCACATTCCATCAGGACAGGGACTTTGTTTTGTCTACTACTGGGTCCTTGATGCCTAGAACAGCCATTCCATAAATATATTTTGAATGAATAAATGAATGTCAAGGAATCTCTTTTATATTCACTATGGCCTTCACTTTATCTTTAGTGTTTCTGTCAGGTTGGCATTCATTTATGATTCCTCTAGGTGCTGGCCCTGGGTCTTTTGTACTTTAGCAGTGATATTGAAGAGTTTATGCCTGGAGTCAGATATCTCAGGTCTCTGCACTAGCTCTCTCATTCATCTGTCCTTGCCTTTGGGTGTGGTAGTGACCTCAGATTTTTCTGGTGAAAGTGTAATGAGATAATGAATATAAAGTGATTAGCACAGTGCCTAGCACACAGTAAAGAGTCAGTATACTTGCTACATTATTTTTATATTCACCTAGCATAAAGCCTTTGAGATCATAGGTATATAAGGAATATTGAATTGCCAAATGTAAGAATGCCTTTCTTATCTCTTTTTGTTCTTTTATTTTGGAAAATGCTTCCTAATTTTGGAAGTGGCATCTGGTTGCTATCTTTTGCTAGCAGAGAAACAAACAAGTCAAACATTTAAAACATTTTATGTGCTTATGTGTTAAATTTTTAAAACTTATTTTAGGAATTTATTTTATGATATTGTTTGCAAGATTCCAAATCT
This sequence comes from Vulpes lagopus, assembly GCF_018345385.1. Lineage (NCBI taxonomy): Eukaryota > Metazoa > Chordata > Mammalia > Carnivora > Canidae > Vulpes > Vulpes lagopus. The sequence goes on along the minus strand of NC_054824.1, from coordinate 27,107,288 downwards.
TAGATTTTTTATGTGTGTATATTGTTCTGATTACAATAGATTTTTCCATAGTGATTTAAAAGCATAATTTAACTAAACTATGTATTTAGGGGTGGCATTATCCTTTGTTTCCCAGTAAATTGCAACAAATTCATAGCTCAGTTTACACCACCTTTAATGCTATTTTTTCCTTTGCTTGTTTTCTTCAGTAAAATCCCAATCCCAATAAGAACTCTTTTTAAAGAGAAAAGAACATCTATTTTATTTACTATTAGTCATATTCATATTATTTTTCAGTTACAACTAAATAAAGCATAGTTTCGCATTGTGATTGATTGATTAAATTGATTTAGACAGAGCACGAGTGGAGGTGGTGAGGACAGAGAAAGACAAAGAGAAAGAATTTAAGCAGACACCTCATTGAGCACAGAGCCTGACATAGGGCTCAATCTCATGACTCTGAGATTGTAACCTAAGCCAAAATCAAGAGTCAGATGCTTAACCAACTGGGCCACCCAGAGGCCCCCATCAGTTGTGATTTAAAATTACTATTGGCATGTACTTTCAATCTTTTAGAGTGATTTTAATTTTTTTGTTCCGGAGTGTGAATAATTTTTGATTAATTCAGTGGCGAATCTATATCTCTTTCCATACATTTAGGGTTTTATTTTGCTATCTATATTTTATATATTTTAAAAATTCTTCTTCATAAATATGAAATTTCTTTCCCTCCTATTTATGTGACCATTACTAATTCTGATTTGTAAAAAATTATTAGTATACTTTTGTTTATTTTTGTCTGCATTACTGATATTTTAGGCCATTTGTTCTTTTTTTTTTTAAGTTTTTACTTAAATTCCAATTGGTTGACATACAGTGTAATATCAGTTTCAGAGTAGAATTTAGTAATTGAACACTTCCATACAAACCCGGTGCTCATCACAAGTGCTCTACTTAATCTCTATCACTCATCTCCCCCCACCCCCCATTTCCCCCCACCTCCCATCTCCCCCCCATCTCAGTTTGTTCTCTGATAGTTGTTAAGAATCTGTTTCTTGGTTTGCCTCTATCTCTCTCCTTCCTCTCTTTGCTCATTTGTCTTGTTTCTTAAATTACACACATGACTGAAATCTTTGGTATTTGTCTTTCTTTGACTTATTTCCCTTAGCATAATACTCTCTAGCTCCATCTTTGTAGTTGCAAATAGCAATATTTCATTCTTTTCTATGGCTGAGTAAGATTCCATTATATATATATGTGTGTGTATATACACATATATACACATATATATAATATAAAAAATATATAAAATATATATATCACCCCCTCTTTATCTTCTCATCATTTGGGCTCTTTCCATAATTTGGCTATTGGTGATAATGCTCTAATCTATAAATATTGGGGTGCATGGATCCCTTCAAATTAGTATTTTTGTATTCTTTGGGTAACTACCTAGTAGTACAATTGCTGGATTGTAGGTGGTTCTGTTTTTAACTTTTTGAGGACCGTTCATACTGTTTTCCAGAGTGGCTGCACCAGTTTCCATTCCCATCAATAGTGCAAGAGAGTTCCTTTTTCTCCACATCCTCCCCAACACCCATTGTTTCTTGTATTGTTGATTTTAGCTATTCTGACAGGTGTGACAGAGTTGAGGTGATATATCATTGTAATTTTGATCTGTATTTCTCTGATGAGTAATGTTGAGCATCCTTTAAAGTGTCTGTTGGCTCTCTGTATGCCTCTTTTGGAAAAATGCCTATTCATGTCTTCTGCTCATTTTTAAATTGGATTATTCATTTTTTGAGTGTTGAGTTTTCTAAGTTCTTTACAGATTTTCCATACTAACCCTTTATCCTATATGTCATTTGAAAATATCCTCTCCCATTCCATAGGCTCCCTTTTAGTTTTGTTGATAGTTTCCTTCACTGTGTAGAAGCTTTTTATTTTGATGTAGTCCAAGAGTTTGTTTTTGCTTTTGCTTTTCTTGTCTCAGGAGACATATCTAGAAAGGAGTTGCTATGGCTGATGTCAAAGGTTACTGCCTCTCTCTGTTAACTTCCCAGTTTGCCCTCCCTTAACCTATGATCCTCTCTGCTGTTTCTGTATTCCACATGAGTGAAACCATATGATAATTGTCCTCTGTCCTCTGATTGGCTTACTTTGCTCAGCATGGTGCCCTCTAGTTCCATCCACATAGATGTAAATGATGAAAAAATAAATACATAAGGATGTGGGTGTCAGGCTGAGATTAAGCCTTTACAGCTTCACCTTTTTGGCTTCATTGGCCTATTGATCTAAGATAGGAAGAAAGGCATCAGATTCAGGCAAGATGGTGGAGGAGTAGGTGCCTAAATTCACTTGGCCATACCAATTTACCTAGATTACTTTCAAATCATCCTGAAAACCTATGAATTCGACCTGAGATTTAAAAAGAGAACAGCTGGAACACTACAGAGAGAAGGGTTTTCACTTCTAACAAGAATCATCTAGGATGAAATTTGCTTAGGTCATGGTTGATATTCTTGATGCAGCCTGCTCATACAGCCACTCTGCACTGAGCAAAATGACTAGAAAGAAGAACTCACCACAAAAGAAAGAATCAGAAACAGGAGGAAAGGTTGAGGGAAATAAATGACAGCCTCAGAAGGAAAAAGCTACATATAATTGGGATTCCAGAGGGTGCTGAGAGGGACAGAGGGCCACAAAGCATATTTGAACAAATCATAGCTGAGAACTTCCCTAATTTGGGGAGGGAAACAGGCATTCAGATACAAGAGATAGAGAGGTCCCCCCTAAAATCAATAAAAACTGTTCAACACCTCGGCATCTAATAGTGAAACTTGCAAATTTCAAAGATAAAGAGAAAATCCTTAAAGCAGCAAGAGATAAGAGATCCCTAACCTTTATGGGGAGAATTTTAGGTTAACAGCAGACCTCTCCACAGAGACCTGGCAGGCCAGAAAGGGCTGGCAGGATATATTCAGGGTCCCGAATGAGAAGAACATGCAGCCAAGAATACTTGATCCAGCAAGGCTCTCATTCAGAATAGAAGGAGAGATAAAGAGCTTTCAAGATAGGCAGAAACTGAAAGAATACGTGACCACCAAACCAGCTCTGCAAGATATATTAAGGGGGATCCTGTAAAAGAAAGAGGAAGCCCTCCCCCCAAAATCCACAAAAACAGGGACTGAATAGGTATTATGATGACACTAAATTCATATCGTTCAATAACTCTGAACGTGAATGAGCAAAAGACACAGAGCTTCAGACTAGATAAAAAAAAAGCAAGACCCTTCTATTTCCTGTCTACAAGAGACTCATTTTAGACCTAAGGATACCAACAGCCTGAAAATGAAAGGTTGGAGAACTATTTACCATTCAAATGGTCCTCAAAAGAAAGCTGGGGTAACAATCCTCATATCAGATAAATTAAAGTTTATCCCAAAGACTGTAGTAAGAGATGAAGAGGGACACTATATCATATTTAAAGGATCTATTCAACAAGAGGACCTAACAATCATGAATATTTATGCCCCTAATGTGGGAGCTGCCAAGTATATCAATCAATTAGTAACCAAAGTAAAGACATATTTAGATAATACTACACTAATACTGAGAGACTTCAACACAGCACTTTCTGCAAATGACAGATCTAAGCACAACATCACCAAAGAAACCAGAGCTTTAAATGATACACCGGACCAGACGGATTTCACAGATATTTACAGAACTTTACCTCCAAATGCAACTGAATACACATTCTTCTCAAGTGCACATGGAACTTTCTCCAGAATAGAGCCACATATGGGGTCACAAATCAGGTCTCAACCAATACCAAAAGATTGGAATTATCCCCTACATATTTTAACCATATTGCTTTGAAACATGAACTGAATCACAAGAAGAAATTTGGAAGAAACTCAAACACGTGGAGGTTAAAGAGCATCTGCTAAAAGATGAATGGGTCAACCAGGAAATTAGACAAGAATTAAAAAGATTCATGGAAACTAATAAGAATGAAGATACAACTGTTCAAAATCTTTGGGATACAGCAAAAGCAGTCCTAAGAGGGAAATACATCGCAATATAAGCATTCCTCAAAAAATTGGAAAAAACTCAAATACACAAGCTAACCTTGCACCTAAAGGAGCTGGAGAAAGAACTGCAAATAAGAGAGGAGGGGCAAGATGGTGGAAGAGTAGGGTCCCCAAATCACCTGTCCCCACCAAATTACCTAGATAACCTTCAAATCATCCTGAAAATCTACGAATTCGGCCTAGGATTTAAAGAGAGAACAGCTGGAACGCTACAGTGAGAAGAGTTCGTGCTTCTATCAAGGTAGGAAGACGGGGAAAAGAAATAAACAAAAGGCCTCCAAGGGGGAGGGGCCCCGCCCCGCAAGGAGCTGGGCTGAGGCCGGGGCGAGTGTCCCCAGGACAGGAGAGCCCCGTCCCGGAGGAGCAGGAGCTGCACCAACCTTCCCGGGTGGAAAGGGGCCCGCAGGGAGTTAGAGCAGGACCCAGGAGGGCGGGGATGCCCTCGGGCTCCCTGGGACACTAACAGGCACCTGCGCCCCGGGAGATGCCCCGAGCTCCCTAAGGGCTGCAGCGCTCGGCGGGACCCGGAGCAGCTCAGAGGGGCTCGGGCGGTGGCTCCGTGGAGGGGGCAGCGGGGCGGGAGCGCGAATCCAACAGCGCAGGCACAAAGCACAGGGCGCCGAGAGACAGCCCAGGATCCGGCCTTCCCCGGGACAGGCAGAGGCCAGGAGGGCCCAGGACAGCGAGGACGCTCCTGCCCCGAGCTGAGCAGATCAGCAGCCCTGCCGCGGAGCCTCCAGGCCCCTGCAGACGGAGAGCTCCCCCAATTGCTAACACCTGAAAATCAGCACAGCAGGCCCCTCCCCCAGAAGACCAGCTAGACGGACCAGTTCCAGAGGAAGTCAAGGGACTTAAAGTATACAGAATCAGAAGATACTGCCCCGTGTTTTGTTTTTGTTTTTGTTATTGTTTCTTTTTTTTTTTTTGATTTCTGATTGCTTCCCCCATCCTTTTTTTCTCTTTCTTTCTTTTTCTTTCTCTTTTTCTTTATTCCTTTTTTCTTCCTTTTTTCTTTTTTCTTTTTCTCTTTTCTTTCCTTCTTTCTCTCCTCTCTTTTTCCCAATACAACTTATTTTTGGCGACTCTGCGCTGAGCAAAATGACTAGAAGGAAAACCTCGCCTCAAAAGAAAGAATCAGAAACAGTCCTCTCTCCCACAGAGTTACAAAATATGGATTACAATTCAATGTCAGAAAGCCAATTCAGAAGCCCTATTATACAGCTACTGGTGGCTCTAGAAAAAAGCATAAAGGACTCAAGAGACTTCATGACTGCAGAATTTAGATCCAATCAGGCAAAAATTAAAAATGAATTGAATGAGATGCAATCCAAACTAGAAGTCCTAACGATGAGGGTTAACGAGGTGGAAGAACGGGTGAGTGACATAGAAGACAAGTTGATGGCAAAGAGGGAAACTGACGAAAAAAGAGACAAACAATTAAAAGACCATGAAGATAGATTAAGGGAAATAAACGACAGCCTGAGGAAGAAAAACCTACATTTAATTGGGGTTCCTGAGGGTGCCGAAAGGGACAGAGGGCCAGAATATGTATTTGAACAAATCATAGCTGAAAACTTTCCTAATCTGGGAAGGGAAACAGGCATTCAGATCCAGGAAATAGAGAGTTCCCCCCCCCTAAAATCAATAAAAACTGTTCAACACCTCGACCTTTAATAGTGAAGCTTGCAAATTCCAAAGATAAAGAGAAAATCCTTAAAGCAGCAAGAGACAAGAAATCCCAGACTTTTATGGGGAGGAATATTAGGGTAACAGCAGACCTCTCCACAGAGACCTGGCAGGCCAGAAAGGGCTGGCAGGATATATTCAGGGTCCTAAATGAGAAGAACATGCAACCAAGAATACTTATTCCAGCAAGGCTCTCATTCAAAAGGGAAGTAGATATAAAGAGCTTCCAAGACAGGCAGGAACTGAAAGAATATGTGACCTCCAAACGAGCTCTGCAAGAAATTTTAAGGGGGACTCTTAAAATTAGCCTTTAAGAAGAAGTTCAGTGGAACAATCCACAAAAACAAGGACTGAATAGATATCATGATGACACTAAACTCATACCTTTCAATAGTAACTCTGAAGGTGAACGGGCTTAATGACCCCATCAAAAGGCGCAGGGTTTCAGACTGGATAAAAAAGCAGGACCCATCTACTTGCTGTCTACAAGAGACTCATTTTAGACAGAAGGACACCTACAGCCCGAAAATAAAAGGTTGGAGAACCATTTACCATTCAAATGGTCCTCAAAAGAAAGCAGGGGTTGCCATCCTTATATCAGATAAACTAAAATTTACCCCGAAGACTGTAGTGAGAGATGAAGAGGGACACTATCTCATACTTAAAGGATCTATCCAACAAGAGGGCTTAAAAATCCTCAATATATATGCCCCGAATGTGGGAGCTGCCAAATATTTAAATCAATTAATAACCAAAGTGAAGAAATACTTAGATAATAATACACTTATACTTGGTGACTTCAATCTAGCTACTTCTACCCTCGATAGGTCTCGAAGCACAACATCTCCAAAGAAACGAGAGCTTTAAATGATACACTGGACCAGATGGATTTCACAGATATCTACAGAACTTTACATCCAACCTAGCTGAATACACCTTCTTCTCAAGTGCACATGGAACTTTCTCCAGAATAGACCACATACTGGTTCACAAATCGGGTCTGAACCAATACCAAAAGATTGGGATCGTCCCCTGCATATTCTTAGACCATAATGCCTTGAAATTAGAACTAAATCACAACAAGAAGTTTGGAAGGACCACAAACACGTAGAGGTTAGGGACCATCCTGCTAAAAGATGAAACGGTCAACGAGGAAATTAAGAAAGAATTAAAAAGATTCATGGAAACTAATGAGAATGAAGATACAACCGTTCAAAATCTTTGGGATGCAGCAAAAGCAGTCCTGAGGGGAAAATACATCGCAATACAAGCATCCATTCAAAAACTGGAAAGAACTCAAATACAAAAGTTAACCTTACACATAAAGGAGCTAGAGAAAAAACAGCAGATTGATCCTACACCCAGCAGAAGAAGAGAGTTAATTAAAATTCGAGCAGAACTCAACGAAATAGAGACCAGAACTGTGGAACAGATCAACAGAACCAGGAGTTGGTTCTTTGAAAGAATTAATAAGATAGATAAACCATTAGCCAACCTTATTAAAAAGAAGAGAGAGAATACTCAAATTAATAAAATCATGAATGAGAAAGGAGAGATCACTACCAACACCAAGGAAATACAAACGATTTTAAAAACATATTATGAACGGCTACACGCCAATAAGTTAGGCAATCTAGAAGAAATGGACGCATTCCTGGAAAGCCACAAACTACCAAAACTGGAGCAGGAAGAAATAGAAAACCTGAACAGGCCAATAACCAGGGAGGAAATTGAAGCAGTCATCAAAAACCTCCCAAGACACAAGAGTCCAGGGCCAGATGGCTTCCCAGGGGAATTCTATCAAACGTTTAAAGAAGAAATCATACCTATTCTACTTAAGCTGTTTGGAAAGATAGAAAGAGATGGAGTACTTCCAAATTCATTCTATGAGGCCAGCATCACCTTAGTTCCAAAACCAGACAAAGACCCCACCAAAAAGGAGAATTACAGACCAATATCCCTGATGAACATGGATGAAAAAATTCTCAACAAGATACTAGCCAATAGGATCCAACAGTACATTAAGAAACTTATTCACCTTGACCAAGTAGGATTTATCCCCGGACACAAGGCTGGTTCAACACTCGTAAAACAATGAATGTGATTCATCATATCAGCAAGAGAAAAACCAAGAACCATATGATCCTCTCATTAGATGCAGAGAAAGCATTTGACAAAGTACAGCATCCATTCCTGATCAACACTCTTCAGAGTGTCGGGATAGAGGGAACATTCCTTAACATCTTAAAAGCCATCTACGAAAAGCCCACAGCAATTATCATTCTCAATGGGTAAGCTCTGGGAGCCTTTCCGTTAAGATCAGGAACAAGACAGGGATGTCCACTCTCACCACTGCTATTCAACATAGTACAGGAAGTCCTAGCCTCAGCAATCAGACAACAAAAAGACATTAAAGGCATACAAATTGGCAAAGAAGAAGTCAAACTCTCCCTCTTCGCTGATGATATGATACTCTACATAGAAAACCCAAAAGCCTCCACCCCAAGATTGCTAGAACTCATACAGCAATTTGGTAGCGTGGCAGGATACAAAATCAATGCCCAGAAATTAGTGGCATTTCTATACACTAACAATGAGACTGAAGAAAGAGAAATTAAGGAGTCAATCCCATTTACAATTGCACCCAAAAGCATAAGATACCTAGGAATAAACCTAACCAAAGAGGTAAAGGATCTATACCCTAAAAACTATAGAACACTTCTGAAAGAAATTGAGGAAGACACAAAGAGATGGAAAAATATTCCATGCTCATGGATTGGCAGAATTAATATTGTGAAAATGTCAATGTTACCCAGGGCAATTTACACGTTTAATGGAATCCCTATCAAAATACCATGGACTTTCTTCAGAGAATTGGAACAAATTATTTTAAGATTTGTGTGGAATCAGAAAAGACCCCGAATAGCCAGGGGAATTTTATAAAAGAAATCCATATCTGGGGGCACCACAATGCCAGATTTCAGGTTGTACTACAAAGCTGTGGTCATCAAGACAGTGTGGTACTGGCACAAAAACAGACACATAGATCAATGGAACAGGATAGAGAACCCAGAAGTGGACCCTGAACTTTATGGTCAACTAATATTCAATAAAGGAGGAAACACTATCCATTGGAAGAAAGACAGTCTCTTCAATAAATGGTGCTGGGAAAATTGGACATCCACATGCAGAAGAATGAAACTGGACCACTCTCTTTCACCATACACAAAGATAAACTCAAAATGGATGAGAGATCTAAATGTGAGACAAGATTCCATCAAAATCCTAGAGGACAACACAGGCAACACCCTTTTTGAACTAGGCCACAGTAACTTCTTTCAAGATACATCCACGAAGGCAAAAGAAACAAAACAAAAATGAACTATTGGGACTTCATCAAGATAAGAAGCTTTTGCACAGCAAAGGATACAGTCAACAAAACTAAAAGACAACCTACAGAATGGAAGAAGATATTTGCAAATGACCTATCAGAAAAAGGGCTAGTTTCTAAGATCTATAAAGAACTTCTTAAACTCAACAGCAAAGAAACAAACAATCCAGTCATGAAATGGGCAAAAGACATGAAGAGAAATCTCACAGAGGAAGACATAGACATGGCCAACATGCACATGAGAAAATGCTCTGCATCACTTGCTATTAGGGAAATACAAATCAAAACCACAATGAGATACCACCTCACGCCAGTGAGAATGGGGAAAATTAACAAGGCAGGAAACCACAAATGTTGGAGAGGATGTGGAGAAAAGGGAACCCTCTGACACTGTTGGTGGGAATGTGAACTGGTGCAGCCACTCTGGAAAACTGTGTGGAGGTTCCTCAAAGAGTTAAAAATAGACCTGCCCTACAACCCAGCAATTGCACTGCTGCGGATTTTCCCCAAAGATACATATGCAATGAAACGCCGGGACACCTGCACCCCAATGTTTCTAGCAGCAATGGCCACAAGAGCCAAACTGTGGAAGGAGCCTCGGTGTCCATTGAAAAATGAATGGATAAAGAAGCTGTGGTCTATGTATACAATGGAATATTACTCAGCCATTAGAAACGACAAATACCCACCATTTGCTTCAACGTGGATGGAACTGGAGGGTATTATGCTGAGTGAAGTAAGTCAATTGGAGAAGGACAAACAGTGTATGTTCTCATTCATTTGGGGACTATAAATAATAGTGAGAGGGAATATAACGGAAGGGAGAAGAAATGTGTGGGAAATATCAGAAAGGGAGACAGAACATAAAGACTCCTAACTCTGGGAAACGAACTAAGGGTGGTGGAAGGGGAGGAGGGCGGGGTGTGGGGGTGAATGGGTGATGGTCACTGAGGGGGGCACTTGACTGGATGAGCACTGGGTGTTATTCTGTATGTTGGTAAATTGAACACCAATAAAAAATTAATTTATTAAAAAAAAAAGAACTGCAAATAAAACCTACACCCAGCAGAAGAAGAGAGTTAATAAAGATTCGAGCAGAACTCAATGAAATAGAGATCAGAAGAATTATAGAACAGATCAACAAAAGCAGGAATTGGTTCTTTGAAAGAATTAATAAGATAGATAAACCATTAGCCAGTCATATTAAAAAGAAAAGAAAAAAGACTCTAATTAATAAAATCACGATTGAAAAAAGAGAGATCATCAGCAATACCAAGGAAATACAAACGATTTTAAAAATTATTATGAGCAGCTATCTCCCAATAAATTAGGCAATCTCGAAGAAATGGACGCAAATCTGGAAAACCACAAACTACCAAAAGTGGAACAGGAAGAAATAGAAAGACTGAACAGGCCAATAACCAGGGAGGAAATTGAAGCAGTCATCAAAACCTCCCAAAACACAAAAGTCCACGCCAGATGGCTTCCCAGGGGAATTCTATCAAACGTTTAAAGAAGACACAGTATCTATTCCACTAAAGCTCTTCTGAAAGATAGAAAGGTACAGAATACTTCCCAACTTGTTTTATGAGGCCAGCATCACCTTAATTCCAAAACCAGACAAAGACCCCACCAAAAAAGGATAATTATATCCAATATCCCTGATCAACACAGATAAAAAATTCCAACAAGATATTAGCCAATAGGATCCAATAGTACATTAAGAAGATTATTCACTATGACCAAGTAGGATTAATCCTTGGGATGCAAGGCTGGTTCAACACTCATAAGCAATCAATGTGATAGATCATATCAACAAGAGAGAAAACAAGAACCATATGATCCTCTCATTAGATGCAGAGAAAGCATTTGACAAAATACAGCATTCATTCCTGATCAAAACTCTTGAGAGTGTAGGGATAGATGGAACATTCCTCGACATCTTAAAAGCCATCTACGAAAAGCCCACAGCAAAAATCATTCTCAATGGGGAAACCCTGGGAGCCTTTCCCCTAACATCAGGAACAAAACAGGGATGTCCACTCTCACAACATAGTATAGAGTCCCAGCCTCAGCAATCAGACAGCAAAAAGAAATAAAAGGCATTTAAATTGGCAAGGAGTCAAACTCTCCCCCTTCCAGATAACATGATACTGTACATAGAAAACCCAAAGGACTCCACCCCAAGATTGCTGGAACTCATACAGCAATTTGGCAAAATCAATGCCCAGAAATCGGTGGCATTTCTATACACTAACAATGGCACTGATGAAAGAGAAATTAAGGAGTAAATCCCATTTACAATTGCATCAAAAAGCATAAGATACCTAGGAACAAACTTAACCAAAGACAGAAAGGATCTATACCCTAAAAACTACAGAACACTTTTGAAAGAAATTGAGGAAGACACAAAGAGAGGAAAAATATTCCATGCTCATGGATTGGAAGAATTAATATTGTGAAAATGTCAATGTTACCCAGGGCACGTACACATTTAATGCAATCCCTATTAAAATACCATGGGCTTTCTTCAGAGAGTTGGAACAAATCATCTTAAGATTTGTGTGGAATCAGAAAAGTCCCTGAATAGCCAGGGGAATATTGAAAAAGCAAACCATAGCTGGGGGCATCACAATGCCGGATTTCAAGTTGTACTACAATTGTGATCATCCAGATAGTATGGTACTGGCCCAAAAACAGACACATAGATCAATGGAACAGGATAGAGAATCAAAATGCCCCCTCAACTCTATGGTCAACTAATATTCACAAAGCAGGAAAGTCTATCCCCTGGAAAAAGGACAGTCTCTTCAATAAATGGTGCTGGGAAAATTGGATGGCCACTTGCAGAAGAATAAAACTAGACCATTCTCTTGCACCATACACAAAGATAAACTCAAAATGGATGAAATATCTAAATGTGAGACAAAAATCCATCAAAATCTTAGAGGAGAACACAGGCAACACCCTTTTTGAATTTGGCCACAGCAACTTCTTGCAAGATACATCTATGAAGGTGGGGGAAACAAAAGCAAAAATGAACTATTGGGACTTAAGATAAAAAGCTGCACAGCAAAAGAGACAGTCGATAAAACTAAAAGACATCCTACAGAATGGGAGAGGATATTTGCAAATGACCTATCAGATAAAGGGTTAGTATCCAAGAGATCTAAAAGAACTTCTTAAACTCAACAGCAAAGAAACAAACAATCCAATCATGAAATGGGCAAAAGTCATTGACAAAAATTTTTCCAAAGAAGACATACACATGGCCAACAAGCACATGAGAAAATGCTCTGCACGACTTGCCATCAGGGAAATACAAATCAAAACCACTATGAGATACCACCTCATACCAGTGAGAATGGGTGAAAATTAACAAGACAGGAAACAACAAGTGTTGGAGAGAATGTGGAGAAAGGGAACCCTCTTGCACTGTTGGTGGGAATGTGAACTGGTGCAGCCACTCTGGAAAACTGTGTGGAGGTTCCTCAAAGAGTTAAAAATAGATCTACCCTATGACCCAGCAATTGCACTGCTGGGGATTTACCCAAAGATACAGATGCAGTGAAAGACTGAGACACCTGCACCCCAATGTTTATAGCAGCAATGTCCACAGTAGCCAATCTGTGGAAGAATCCTCGGAGTCCATCGAAACACGAATGGATAACGAAGATGTGGTTTATGTATACAATGGAATATTACTCATCCATTAGAAATGACAAATACCCACCATTTGCTTCAACGTGGATAGAACTGGAGGATATTATGCTGAGTGAAGTAAGTCAATTGGAGAAAGACAAACATTATATGGTCTCAGTCATTCAGAGAATATAAAAAATACTGAAACAGATTTTAGTGGAGGGAGAGAAAATGAGTGGGGAAATATCAGAGAGGGTGACAGAATGGGAGAGACTCCTAACTCTGGGAAATGAACAAGGGGTAGTGGAAGTGGAGGTGGGCAGGGGCATGGGATGATTGGGTGACAGGCACTGAGGGGGGCACTTGACAGGATGAGAACTGTTTTTTTTTTTGTTTTTTTTTGTTTTTTTTTTTAATAAATTAGTTTTTATTGGTGTTCAATTTACCAACATACAGAATAACACCCAGTACTCATCCCGTCAAGTGTCCCCCTCAGGAGCACTGGGTTTATGCTATATGTTGGCAAATCGAACTCCAGTAAAAAATACAAAAAAAAAAAAAAAGTTTGCCCAGTTGTCCCAACAACAACAACAAAAGGGTACTCCCTGTGATGTCTTCTAGTATTTTTATGACTTTACATATCATAATTAGGTCTTTTATCCATTTTGAATTTATTTTTGTGTATGGTGCAAGAGAGTGGCCCAGTTTCTTTCTTCTGTGTTGCTATCCAGTTTTCCCAACACCATTTGTTGATGGGGCTGTCTTTTTCCTCTTGGACATTCTTTCTTCTTTTATCCAGTTGACCATAATTTGTGGGTCCATTTCTGGGCTTTCTCTTTTGTTCTATTGATCTATATGTGTATTTTTGTGTCAGTACCATACTGTCTTGATGATTGCAGCTTTGTAATATAACTTTAAGTCTGGAATCTTGATGCTTCCAGGTTTCCTTTTCTTTTTCAAGATATTTTGGCTATTTGAGGTCCTCTGTGGTTCCATACAGATTTTAAGATTGTTCTAGCTTTGTAAAAATGCTAGTGGTATTTTGATAGGGATTGCATTAAATGTGCATATTGCTTTGGGTGGTAGAGACATTTTAACAATATTTGTTCTTCTGATCCATGAACATATAATGTTTACCCATTTCTTTGTGTCATCTTCAATTTCTTTCATAAGTTTTCTATAGTTTTCAGAGTACAGATATTTTACCTCTTTGGTTAGGTTTATTCCTAGGTATCTTACTGTTTTTGGTACAATTTTTTAAAAGGTTTTATTTATTCATTTATGAGAGGCCCAGAGAGAGAGAGAGATAGAGAGAGAGAGAGAGAGAGGGCAGGCAGACACACAGGCAGAGGGCAAAGCAGGCTCCATGTAGGGAGTCTGACGTGGGATTCGATCCCGGGTCTCCAGTATCATGGCCTGAGCCAAAGGCAGAGGCTTAACTGCTCAGCCACCCAGGTGTCCCTGTTGGTGCAATTTTAAATGAGATTGATCCCTTAATTTTTTCTGATGCTTCATTGCTGGTGAATAGGAATACAGCAGATTTCTGTATGTTGATTTTGTATCCTGAGATTTTACTGAATTAATTGATCAGTTATGGCATTTTTTGGTGGAGCCTTTTGGGTTTTTACATATAGTATCATGTCATATGTAAATAGTGAATGTTTGACTTCTTACTTGCTGATTTAGATGTCTTTTATTTCTTTTTTGTTGTTTGCTGAGGCTAGGACTACTGGTACTATGTTAAATAACAGTGATTAGAGTGGACATCTCTGTCTTGTTCTTGACCATAAAGGAAAGTATCATAGAAAATCTCCAGAAACAATGACAAAACAATAATAAAATGGAAGTAAATACACATTTATCAATAATTACTTTGAATATAAATAGACTAAATGCTCCAGTCAAAAGACATAGGGTAGTAGAATGTGTAAAAATAAAACAAAGCAAAATAGATCTATCTATATGATGCCTACAAAAGACTTAGTATAAAATTCCTTAAGACACTTGCAGATTGAAAGTGAGGAGGTGGGGACGTGTTTATCATGTAAGTGGATGTCAAAAGAAAGCCAGAATAGCAGTACTTATATTGGACAAACTAGACTTTAAAGAAAGACTGTAAAAAGAGCCAAAGAAGGACATCGTGTACTCATAAAGGGGCAACCCAACAAGAACATCTAACAATTGTAAATATGCACCCCACACTGGAGTACCCAAATATATAAAAGAGTAACAAACATAAAGGAACTATAAAAATAAAAGAATAGTAGGGGGCTTTAACACCCTACTTACATAAATGGACAGATCATCTAAGTGGAAAATTAACAAGGAAACAATGGCTTTGAGTGATACACTGGACCAGATGAACTTAATAAATTAATTCAGAATATTTTGTCCTAAAACAGTAGAATACATGTTATTTTAAGTGCCCATGGAACATTTTTCAGAATAGATCACATACTAGGTCACAAAACAGGCTTCAATAAATACAAAAAGAGGGATCCCTGGGTGGCGCAGTGGTTTCGCAACTGCCTTTGGCCCAGGGCCTGATCCTGGAGACCTGGGATTGAGTCAGGCACCCTGCATGGAGCCTGCTTCTCCCTCTGCCTGTGTCTCTGCCTCTCTCTCTCTCTCTCTCTCTCTGTGTGACTATCATAAAAAAAATACAAAAAGATTGAAATCATACTATATACCTTTTTTGACCATAACACTATGAAACTAGAAGTTAACCACAAGAAAAAATTTGGAAAGATCACAAATACATGAAAATTAAACAACATGCTACTAAACAATGAATAGATCAACCTGGAAATCAAAGAAGAAATAATAAATACATGGAAACAAATGAAAATGAAAACAGGATGGCCCAGAACCTTTGGGAAGTATATAGCAATACAGGCCTACCTCAAGAAACAAGAAAAACTCAAACTTTACACCTAAAAGATCTAGAAAAGAATAACAAATGAAGGCTAAAGCCAGCAGAATGAGGGAATAATAAAGATTAGAGTGGAAATAAGAGATATAGAAACTAAAAAAGCAATAATATAGATCAATGAAACCAGGAGCTAGTTCTTTGAAAAAATTAATGAAATTGATAAATCTCTAGCCAGATATAAAAGAGAAAGGACTCAAATAAATATAATTATGAATGAGAGAAGAGAGATCACCATAGAAATACAAGCAATTATAAGAGAATATTATGAAAAACTTTTATGCCAAAAAATTGGACAACCTGGAAGAAATGGAAAAATTCCTAGAAACATATAAACATCCAAAATGTAAACAGGAAGAAATAGAAAACTTGAACAGACTGATAACCAGAAAAGAAATTGAGTCAGTAACCAAAAACTCCTAACAAACAAAAGTCCACGGTCAGATGGCTTCACAGTGAATTATTATTTATTTTATTTTTAAGTAATCTCTATACCCAATGTGTACGCCCAATGTGGGGCTTGAATTCATAGCCCTGAAACTGAGTCACACTTTCCTTCAACTAAACCAGCCAGATGCCCCTTCACAGGCAAATTCTACCAAACATTTAAAGAAGAGTTAATGCTTATTCTTCTCTACCATGAAAAATAAAGAAAGAAGGAAAACTTTGAAATTCATTAGCCTGATACCAAAACTGGATAGAGACTCTACTTAAAAAGAGAACTACAGGGATGTCTGAATGGCTCAGTGGTTGAGCATCTGCATTCGGCTCAGGGCATGATCCTGGGGCCCTAGGATTGTGTCCTGTATCTGGCTTCCTGCAATAAGCCTGCTTTTCCTCTGCCTATGTCTCTGCCTCTCTCTGTGTGTCTCTAATGAATAAATAGATAAAATATTAAAAAAAAAGAACTACAGGTCAATATCCACGATGAAGATGGATACAAAAATTCTCAGTAAAATACTGGCAAACCAAATCTAACAGTACATTAAAAATATCATTTACCATGATGAAGTGGTATTTATTCCTCAGTTGCACGGGTGGTTTGATATTCACAAATGAATCAATGTGATATACCACATTAATCAAATAAAGGATAAGAACCATATGATCATTTTAATAAATGCAGAAAAAGCATTTGACAAAGTATAACATCCATTCATTATAAAAACCCTCAACAAAGTAGATTTAGAGGGAATACACCTCAACATAATAAAGTCTGTCTATGAAAAACCCATAGCCAACATCATACTCAATGGGGAAAAACTGAAAGCTTTTCCATTTGTTCTTTTTAAGGCTTTTTTCTAAAGGCTTTTTGTTTTTTTGATCATACATTTTTATTGTTAGAAAACATAAGAAGTTTTAATATCTTGTGTTGCATATGTTATGGTACATATGCTTAAATCTGTAAGGACTTGGTCTAAAGATGGTTAAAAAGAATTTGAGATAAGAATCTGTACCCATTAGATTATTCTAATTTTTATTCTAAGTTAGAATTTTATTCTAAGTTAGACGTATGACAAAAGATTTCACCCCCATTATCCATTTTAGAATGCGTTGATACAAATAGATTTTTAAGGATATAAAGATCCAACTGCAGTTTTAGTAAATGTCAAGAGCTGGATAAGGTATTGTACACTGTGAGTATTCTGATAGCTACACTAGCAAAGTCAACACTCAGATTCGGTTTGTGAACTCCTGGGATTTGATATGGGCTGCTCATGTTTGTTTTGAGGATCTAATAGGGTAATATGTTGAAGCTGCTGGTATACTGTTTCCCCTGTATTTGAGAAATTTAGCTTGATTAATAGTTCCTGATTTTAGAAACATTTCCTGGCTAGTGTTATGGGCTGAAATGTATCCCTCCAAAACTCATCTGTTGGAGACTGAATGTGCCTGTATTTGGAGATAAGACTTTCAAAGAGGTGATTAAGTTAAAATGAGACCATTGGAGCCCTAATCCAATATGGCTGATGTTCTCACAAAAAGAGGAGATTAGAATATACAGAGAGACAACTGGAGTGTGCATGCACAGAGGAAAGACCTTATGAGGACACAGCAAAATGGCAGCCATCTGCAAGCTAAGGAGAGGGGCCTTAGAAGAAATCAAACCTGCTGAGACTTTGATCTTAGGCTTCTAGCTTCTAGAACTGTGAGAGAATACATTTCTGTTGTGTGGGCCACTCAGTCATTGGTTCTTTCCTATGACAACCCTAACAAACTAATACACAGTGTCTCTCAATAATTCTCTTTGTTTCACAAAGAGGTTTTTCAGTTTTAATGGTTGTTGAAAAGTTTTTTCATTCCCCAAATTTTGTCAATCAGGGAAGAGCAGTCTCTCAGCAGCACACACATGCCTGGAACAGAGGACAAAGATAGACTTTTAAAATGTGTGGGCTATTAATGTTCTTTATTTAACCTACATTCTGTTATCCCCTTGTCCAATATGATGAGATTATTCTCATTTAAATGAGACTTAAAGCTAGAAAGTATATTAAAAAGTTCATTATATAATAAAGTGAGAATAGTATGTTCCAAAATATGTCAAATCTTTTCTGGATTACCCTACAGAGGATATCCTACTTTAAAAAATGGAATACAAGATAATGGGAGAGACTGTAGAAAGACTTAATATTCCAAAATTTTACCTGTTTTAGGCAATTATCAAAGTCTCCTTTACAAAGTCTGAGATTCAAGCCACAATCCACAACAATTTTTTTCTACTCTATCATATGAGCATTATTATTATTCAAAGTACATAACCCCAGTTTTATCAAGTGAGTTTACTTGATGGACTAAGTTCTAAATATATACTTTAATATTTTTTTCAGAGATTCAATTCTTTTTTTTTTAAAGATTTTATTTATTTATTTGACAGAGAGAGAGAGAGAGAGAGAGAGAGAGCACACAAGCAAGTAGAGAAGCAGAGAGAGAGAAAGAAGCAGTCTCCCTGCTGAGCAGGGAGCCTCATTTGGGGCTTGATCCCAGAACTCTGGGGATCATCACCTGAGCCCAAGGCAGATGCTTCCAAGAGCCCTGAGGTTCAATTTTTAAAAATGGTTGTTTATAATACAGTTTCAAATCTGAATCTGAAAGTGTAAGTCAGCCATTATTAGTCTTCTGGTATCTTTATTTGGTTAATTATGTTATTTACTTCTAAGCAGCCTGTGGAATTTACAGAGGAAGCATGGGTAACGTTCCTATTTCCTTAGAAGCAAATGGAAATGTTTGACAACTTTGAGCTTTGAGTCATATGCAATACTTTCAATGAGCCTTTCAAGTTCTCTTTTTAGAAGCAAATGAGCTAATTTCTCTGAGAGATTAACTTGATTAATAACAGTCCAGTAAACAAAAAGGTAGAAGGGGCTAGGACTGGGAACCTAATGAGAGATGGGAGCCAGGGTTGGGTAGGAAAGTGTGGAGATTTGTGGGGAAAGAGAGATTAGGGTAAAGAAGCAGACCAACAGACCAAGAGAGTATTTGCTTTAATTTTTTGGATGGCTTATTTCTAGCTCCATGTCCTTTGAGGCTCACTGTATTTGAACTAGTTTAAATAATGTTTATTACTTGCCCCTAACTTAACTTTGATTAAAACAAACACAAAAAATTAGGTCAAAGAATTATTTATAGAAATAAGGTATGTTCAAGAGAGGGCATTTCTGAAAGTAATCAAAACTTCTTGAAGAGAATTTGACATGAATAAAAAATTCTAGAACTATATCAAACTATGAGGCCAATATGTGTGAAACTATAAACAATACTGTTGTTTTGAAAGAAGTTCTTTCACTGAAATATTTTCAGGGTCAGCAGTTAGCAATTTTGGAAATTTCTTGCAGCATATCAGAAATTTTAACCAACTGCTGAAAACTTGGTTAGTATTTTTAATGTCTCCTTTTTTGGTATTTTATACCTCCTTAACTGGAGATGTCTGAGAGTAGGAAAATGTACTCATAATATTATGGAAGAGACAAAAGCTTTTGTCTATATATTCTCAGAGATGATCTTGTCACACAGCCAAGTAAAGGAAAAGTCATATATTACTTTCAGCCTGTACTTAAGCATTATGGTTATGGTTGATTCATCTATTGGCCCTGATATATTTCAGTGATATTTGTGGTATATTTATTTACCTTTGGTGTTATTGAGTGCCAGAATTTTGTGGAAAGAGTGCAATTCAGAACTCTGTGTGAGAATATGTTTTGTTATTGCCTACTCATACAATTTAATAAAAGAGAGCTACATCAATATATTGAGTGGGTTAACTAGCCATTTCTAATGGAATTTAATGAGAAGAAGGAAAGAAAACAGTATCAGCATGGATAAGTATTTGAGAATGATTTCAAAACAAGAGTTCAAAGGTTAGGGGTAGTAAGGTAGATAATGCTCAGCCATTGATAAAGGCCTTTCTTCCTCTCTCTCTAGCCTAAGGACTCCCATTTTTGCAGAAAATCCCCCATAGGAATATGCTAATAATCTCAAAGTGTATTATGAAATTCTCAGAATATTGTAGATTTTTATGATACTAAATTTAAAGAAGAAACCATATCTTCAGGAGAATGAAAAAGGACATTATATGTGAAAGTCTGTATCTCAGTGTCTGCTATGTGGAAGGTGTTCCACAAAAGGATTTATAATTTGAGAGAAGGTGTCACTAATTCAAGAGCCTGGGCATCATTGTTCTGTGATTTCTGAATATTGAATTAATGGGACTTTGGGAAAGAGAACTGAAACTTCATCAGAGATCCTTGACCATTGATTATTGCAGAAATTCAGGATTATCTGATCATCTACGTGATTGAAGTTTTTGTATAATAGTTATTTTCGTGGGTTAATGGATAT
This sequence comes from Vulpes lagopus, assembly GCF_018345385.1. NCBI lineage: Eukaryota > Metazoa > Chordata > Mammalia > Carnivora > Canidae > Vulpes > Vulpes lagopus. Next base: position 27,086,728 of record NC_054824.1, on the reverse strand, counting down.
GAATTTGTTATTAACAGATCCTTGTTGATTTGGTAGTGTTTGGGGGAGGAAGATATTTATTCTACCCTTCTTCTGGTTAGTCTAAGAATTAAATTTACATGACACAGATCAACATGAAAATAAAATTTAATTGCATATGTATAGTGAATCCACATAAACATGAGAGATTCCAAAGATAGGCAAAAGGCAGCATATATGTCACCCAGAGCAAAGGAGAAGGGAGTACAGGTTTGGGATTTCCAAAGGAAGGAAGATAATTCACAGATGATGAAAAAAAGTAAATGTTTGATAAATGAATATTTTCTGGGCCATACAGAAACAATGGGACACAGGGAGAATTTTAACAAGTGAACTTTGCTGAGTTCCTCCTTGTCTACCACACCTAGTTCATATAATACTATAGTTATCTGTGGTGATAGCTCCTTTCCTGGAGCAGGTCTTCTATCTAAATTTTTTTAGCTAGTTAGTGGGAAGGTCAAAGTTTTTTCCTAAATTTTGTGGTTTGTTTGTTTGTTTTAAATCAGACCCAAATAATCCACATGCCAAAGACACATTTTGGGGTGGCAAATTTTGCTCCTCTAAAATAGCAAAAATTCTCTGAAAGAGGCAGTATGCTACTAATTGTTTCTCTAGTCTCTGTCAATGGTAAATTTACTGTATGATGAAAAAAAAATGTGCCCCTGTGTTAGGGAGCTCCTGCTCTTGCTGATTCTTTGAAAGAAGGAAACTGTAAAACTTAAGCCTAACGTTCCCCAGGCTAAAATGTGAACTCTTCAGCCTGATATAAAAGGTCCTTCATGATCCAGCTCTTTTTCTGCCCCATCTACCCTAAAAGTTTGGGTCTCGCAGACAGATTGACATAATCTCTGGTGGCTCTCTAGAAGCCCAGTTATCTCTCTTGCTTCCATGCTCCCTCTCACTGAAATGACTACATTTCTTTTGTCTGTTCTTTCAGAGTCATCTCAACATCCCTGGGCAGACTTTCTTGACTCTTATAGTCTGCAATCCCTTTTACAGGCATCATTTCATTTGGTCCTCATAGCAATGCTTGATTTAGGAAGGACAGTTATTAGTCAAGAGCATTCCCATTGGGAAAGCAGATCAAGAAAGGCAAGTTGCCCAAGGCCATAAAGCTTATAAATGATGGAAACATGACTGGTGCTCAGATCTTCTCACACTAACTCTAATGTTTTATTCCCATATTTCACATTGATTTTGGAAGAGTGAGGCCAGGATAGAATTTACTTCTAGTTTTAGCTGCTGCAGTTGGCAAGGCTAATAAGACCAAGCAATTTTTGGGTGAGAATGAGGGGCAATTTCCTGAGGAATATTGTGTTTTGCTTTATGAATGAATACACATTTATTTTGAGTTCAATAGTTATCTTCTAGTATAAATGTGGTTTTGAAATGAATATCTATTCACAGACTTCTTTGTAAGTCTTTTGGATTAGGGAGTTGCCCATATTAAGATTTAATCACACCTACCCAGATCAGAGGTCAGCAGAACCCAATTCCTAGAGGAACAAGTTGTAATGTTGCCCTTTCACCTCTCTCCTACATGTAAAGGCTCTGCTTACATAGTGATTGCTTCATTGCTACTGGGCAAAGCTTTACGAGATTATAGTCAATTTGTCAGAGCAACTGACTTTCCTTGGGAAGTTATATTTTTATATTTAACTCACAATTATTTATCATTATTATGAGTAAACGTACTATTTATTTTTTAAAGTTCTTATTTAAATTCTAATTAGTTAACATACAGTGTATAATTAATTTTGGATGTACAATTTAGTTATTAAACACTTATATATAACACCTAGTGCTCATTACAAGTGCACTTCTTAATCCTCATTGCCTATTTAACCCATCCTTATTTTTTATGTTTGTTTGTTTGTTTGTTAAGATTTATTTATTTATTTTAGAGAGAGAGAGGGAGAGAGAGAGAGACAGAGCATAAGTGGGAGGGGTAGAGGGACAGGGGAGAGAACCTCAAGCAAACTCTGCACTGAGCATGGAGCCTGATGTAGGGCTTGATTTCACCATCCTGAGATCATGATCTGAGCTGAAACCAATAGTCAGATGCTCAACACAACTGTGCCACCTAGGAGCCCCTATTATGTTTTTCTTAATTCAATTTTGCTTTTGTGTTTTCTCTCTCCAAATATCTCTTCTCTTCTTTGCCTAGTTTGCATTTTTAAATGCTCATGGACATCTTTTCTATTAAGTCTTTTCTGAGACATTTAACACCCCTAGGATTTTATACCATCAATCAGTCTCTCCATGTTTGGACACATTTTTGTTTTTATGAACTTGCTTTAGATTCTCTTTAAAAATACTAAAAAAATATCTTGGGCACAATTTCATCAGTCAGATGCAAGAGTAAAGAATAGAGGGATCCTTTTCCTTATTTTCCTTAGTTTTAATTTAATGCTGATTTTACTGCTAATTTGGGTTATTTATGCCCAAAGGCCATAAATTTCCCAGGATGCTCCTTATACTCTCTTTTCATGGACAAGATGAGGAAAAGGTTAAGGTTTGTTGATAGGTGTTTTGTTTTGGAATTCAACAGAAGTTGGCTGGACTAAAACTTCAAATTGTATCCATTGGAGACTGCAACAGAGGTCAGAGTCCTGGCAAACAGTTTTCAACAAAGAGTTCAAGATGAAGTACCTACAAGTCCCTTTAAATGGGCAGAGAGTATTAGTAGAGACTCTGATGCCAGAATCCTAGAGATTAGGGCTGAGGTTGGGGAAGGAAAGCGACTAGAACTCCTGAAGACCAAGAAATGCCAGAGCAGAGTTGGCATGCAAGAGAGTGGGGCAGGCTGTTTGCACTGGGGGTTCCATTTCAGGAGGGGCTTGGGAGTGAGGCCATTATCATAACTGGGACATGGATCAGTAGAAGGATAACTCAATATTGGGCTTTTCTTGACCACATTACATGGTTTCCCGTGTTCCATTCTCCTAGAAATTTCCTTGCAAATGATTCTCTGTGAATGCAAGGAAAGATGATTAAGATGGGACTCTTCACTCACTTTCTTTTCTTTTAAGAACTAAGGTATTTTTGCCATTTTCCTTTTTGGGACAGTCACTGTTCTGTTTTTGTTGATTAAAGAAGCAATTATGTTGGTTATAATTTTACTTCATGCAGGAGAAGAAGAGATCTCATTGGCAAACTTGTGAGTTCTGTTATGATTAGGAGAACTGATTTAAAGAAACTTCACCCTGTCAATTGAAAAACAAATTGAATGTTTCTAAGGCAGTTTCTAAATTTCTAGCCATCATTTTTATCTGGCCTTCCTCCCCTCCCCTCCCCCATATTTATGTAGTGATATCTCCCTGTTCCCACCTTTGGACTAAGAGTCCTCCAGTTTCTGAGCAGGAAATAAATCAGCAATTAGATTGCTGATAGTAAATAAAAAGTAGAACTTTTGATTTAATTCTTGATCCCTAAAGAGCATGTGCCCATGATAGCAGGATTTCCTTAGACAAAGACAGACTTGCAAGATTGTCTCTCTATAACAATTGAGAGACCCTATAGTCTCACCCTCCCATGAGGTTCATGAACCACTGAGTCTCTTGCTTGGTATTATGGCTCTACTGCTGGGTTCAGCTGTGATTGTTTCCCAGTTCCATGTTACCTGGTCCTGGTCAAACACTCTTTCCTACTGGTTAGCATTGCCAAGCTCAGGCAGCCTCATATCTAAGACAGTGCTTATTATGGCAAGTGCTGAGCATGGTTGGCACCATCACTACCATGACCATTACCACCACCACAACACAATAGAATAACTAGGAAGGAGTAGATTTGGGAAGGAAATACAGGAGGAAGCTTACTCTCTAAATGAGAATTGAAATTTGCCACCTGTTTCTAGAGTAGATATATTGGCTGCCTAATCTGTATTTATTTATTTTAGTTAGCTTCTCCTGGAATTGAAATACAGATTAGTGTAGCAGTCATAATTTGAAGAGGAATGTGTGGTAATGCCTTTGCCTGTGTTCTTAAGTCATAAAAACAAACAAAACAAAAAACAACAGTAGAAATAGCAAGAAAGACCAACATCAACAATAAAAAGCCCCCAAAATAACCAACCCTCCCCTGAACATTGGATTCATGGATTCTTCTTTTATACTCTGTGTGAAGGAGAGATGTTCCAGAATTAGAAACTCCTCCTTTAAATGATGGAATTCTTAATAAATTTATATCTTCAAATTTTAAAGAATAATCAATAGAAAAAAAAGATTTATTAAGATTGTGGATGGTGGGTCACGAAAAGGACCTTCTATAATAAAGCAAAAATAATTTCATTTTCCTCCAATATGTTTCAATACAATTGAAAATATCATGTAAACCTTATCTTCCAATTATTTGGGCTGGCAGGCAAATATCCCTGTAGCTCAAACCTTTAAGATGCTCTAAAAAATAAATAACATTAAAGCTCTTTAGCAATGCAAATGAGCTTTTGACATTAGTGGAAACAGTTTCAATGTGTTGATAAACTGCAACTTAATTAGCAAGCTGCTGTAACTAAGTCACATTTAATGAAAAATAATGCTGATGTATATTTACACGGCTCCTACTTGTACCTCAAATGAAAATGCACAGTAATAAGTTTTCTCATGAAGGTACTGTAGCTATGTGAAATATATAGATAACATTCTAAAAAACCAAAATATTAAACTATTCAGACTAGGCATTTAAAGATGTTGTGAACAGTGATGCTGACTAAATTTTGAATATTTAAACTTCAGCAGCTCACATGGGATGTGCTATTCCTCTTACTCCTAGAATTGTCTGGGTAAAACCTTCCCATCCTTTGGGCCTCAGATGTCAGCTCCTTTAGATAAACTTTCTTATTCTTCCTCCTTTCTTTGAATACCCACCCCCCCTTTTTTTATCTCTCTTAAAATATTTGACTCTCCCTGCCTTCCTTGCATCATAGACTTTATCCTTCTTGTTCTACTAGGTAAGCTCCCTGAGAGCCACAATTCATTTCCTTCACTCTTGCAAGTCTTACAATGACATTATTGTAGAAGTTAATTTAAGAAATGAATGTCTCTTTATTCCATTAACCTGAATTTTCTCATCTATATTATCATTAGCTAAAAGAAGTGCATTTTTCAGTGGTTGTTTCTTATCATCTGGTAGTCTAAACCTAAACGAAGGCCCACAAGGAGCAGGGACTTACCTGTCTTGTTCACGTTGGTATTCTCAGCATTTAGCATAGCTGACATATAATAGAAGCTCAATAAATGTTGTTGGCTGATTAGATACTCAAATATAATGCAAATAACATTATAGAGGAAAAGCTGTGTTAGGTGCCCAATTATCTTTGTTGATTTACAGGTGTATCTCAAACCTCAGGTCCCATCAAGTTCTTTTCATGGTAATTCTAAGGCCATTCTCTTTTTCACTGCATCATGTATTGCAGGCACCATGGGCCAGTTGGAAATGGAAGTATAGTAAGAATATATAACTCACTCATAGTTACAAAGTATTGATGGGAGAGAGGAGATCAGAATTTACAGCTCTTGAATTCTGGCCCATAAATCTCTTCTACTGTCTTTAATTTGTTGTAGATTTACTGTGAAGTTAAGGAAGTGTAAGCTTCAGGGCCCCTCCCTTTCATGGGCCCCTTCCAAAGACTGGACCCAATTTTGTATTTGTAATTTTTAATTCCTTTTCTTTTAAAGAAGACTCTCTCATCATTAATTATACGACTCTCATGCCCCAGAAAACCTAGATCCATCACTTCCCCACCTCCAAGTTCTAACTTTGCCCCAATTTTGCACAATCACTACCCCTGTGTTGTCATCTGGATGCTGTAGGTTTCTGCTTTTCTTGAGATTTCTGACTTCCCTCTGTGTGTTGATACTCTACCAAAACTTTCTCTCATCTGAGAAATTCTAAAAAAGACATAGATTTATAATATACAAAGTTCAAATACACATGTTGATTTTATAATTTTCCCTGTCCTTTAGTTATAAGGATATTCTGAATTTCTCATGTTTTAAGACATATTCAAAATCTGGATTTGAAGAGATTTTATTGTATTTAGTCTGAAGGCAGGTTTGCTTTTCTCCATAACAAACCAGTCCCCTAAGTGTAATGAAAAATGTGTCTCATCTTTAATAAATACCTGAACAGACCCAGATTATTGTCATAAACATAAAATTCCAACAATTTTAAGAAACATGTAGTGTAGCTCTGCAGGAAATTTGGGGGCATCAGAAACCCATGATGTTTTAGCTTTTAATCCCCCTCCAGGTCTAGGCGTTGCATTTTTCATTTTTTTTGAAATTATTTCCAGAATGCATTGGAAACCCAAAGCTGTCTTTTCCATCTTTACCATTTTCTCTAAACATCCCCTTGAATTTTAGGATTTGGTTTTTCTTTAACTGTTGAAAATTCAGTAGAGAAAAACACCTTTTCTTTTTCCTTCTTTTCTTGTATTTTTCAGCTTCTAAAAATAATGCACACTATAGCAGCAGCTGTGAGCATAAATGAAAACATAATATTAAATGAGTTAGAGTGCAAATAAAACATTCCAGGCCATTTCTTGCATCCTCCTATGCCAGTCTTGAAGAGTTTTTATGTTGCTGGGTTAGTTGGTGGGAGGGCTCCAGAGGAATAAGGAAAACCAGCTGTTGGAGACAGTAGCTCCTCTTTGCTCCTGCAGGTGCTGGGCCAGTACCAGGATATAGTAGGTGCTTAGCAAATGTCTGCTGAATTTGTTGTCAGTACTAGGAATCTAGAATGGTAGCAGTGTAGGAAAACAATAGTGATAGCCACCATTTATTGGGCATCTACTAAGTGTTCGATCTACATGCATTATCTGGAAGGGCATTGGACATTCTGATTGAGCCATTCCGATGTAGCTGTTATTTTTTTAAATTGAAGTGTGTTTGACATACAATATTAGTTTCAGGTGTGCAACACAGTAGTTCAACATTTATGCACATTGCAAAATGATCACCAGGATAGATCTAGTTATCATGTTACCATATAAAATTGTTACATGTTATTAAGTTATTCCCTATGCTGCATGTTGTATCATCATATGTTATTTAATTTATCATTGGAAGTTTATACTTTTTAAATCTTCTTTCCCTATTTGCACATCCTCCACATCCCTCCTCTCTTGTTCTCTGTTTGCATGAGTATGTTTCTGGTTTTTTTTTTTTTTTTTTTTTTTTGGCTTGTTCATTTGTTTTGTTCTTTAGGTTCCACATATAAGTGAAATCATATGGTATTTGTCTTTCTTTGGGTTATTTCACTTAACATAGTACCCTCTAGATCCTTCCACATTGTTGCACATTGGATCTCACTCTTTTTTATGTTAATAATCCATTGTAGAAATATATCATATCTTCTTTATTCATTTATTTTGATGTAACTTTCTGGAGACCACAAACATTTTAACAAACAAACCATGATGTTTTCAGCCTTTTTTCTTTTGTTACCAAATCATTAACATTCTCACTCTATTTTTGAGTGACAGCCCAGTACCAATTCCCAGTCCTGGGACAGGGTCCAGCAGGGATGAAGGATAGGCATCCTCTCATTTGAAAGCACATGGAACCAGACTTCATATGATTACCACATTTGATAAACACAAAAAGCCTTCTCATATCATCAGTTGTCCTAAAAAGGCATCTATTCATTCTCTGAGAATTCATTCCTTTGTGTCTCACAGTCTCAGATTTCTCCCTGAACATTCAATAGTCATACTCAAAGATTTTTAATTAATAAGGACATGTATCTACTTAACAATGAAACTTTTGATTTCTTGTTGAGAAAACTGGAGCAGTGAATTTCAGTGCTCCTAGAGGGACATATTAGAATAGAAGTTTTGAAAAGTATATTCAGTGTGTAATATAATTTCATCTCTGGAAAAAGATAAAAATAATGTTTAAAAATATCAACTACATAAAAGTAAATAAATTAGAAAGTAAAAGTCCACATAGTTAGAGTGGGGGTTCAGGATGGAGCAAGGAGCAGTGATAGCTGTATTTATTACTCAGTGACCAAAAGCGGCAATGAATCAGTGATTTTCCTACATCAAAACAGGTGTAGTAAAAATTCTTGCTTCAGTCTATGCAAGTTAGATCTTACACATCTTTATTCTGTTGACCTTGCCCTAGGTCATATGGCTTTTTAAGCATCAGGGCCAAATGTTTGATTTACATGCCCTTTTCAACTATGCTTTTTGTGACATGCAGAAGATCTGACATAAAGCGACTAAGGGAATTGCAGCTGACTGCAGGCAGCTTCTAGTGAAAGGTACTGGGTGTTCAATGATGTTGGCTGATAGCCCTGGCTGTACTGGCTGGGGCATGAATTAGGTTGAGGCTACATTCAGGTCCTGCAAGAAGAGGTTCTCTGCCTTTCCTTCGGGCCTTGGTTGACTGATCCTGGTGTTTGTGGGGATACTTGCCACCTTAGCTGAGATGTTATGATTTTGTCACCTTGTGGAAGTATTAGCCAGTGTCATCACATTGTTATATATGAGGAAGGATAGAGGGGAAGCAGCCACACTTGTCAGAGCTGTTTGTAGTTTTATAATGCTCAGGCAGAAATGGGCCATTGTCTTAGAGGAAAGCCCATAGCAACAGCAAACTGAAATGATGTTGTGGTCTGTTAGGTTACGTCTGTCCTGGTTAGGGGAAATGATATTTATGGAACTTTTACTCTGCCTCCACCAAAAGATTACACTTACCAAAGCCTGCTGGGGTTGTATGTATTGTAAGATGTGATGTAGGTCATTGTTACCTTTACTCAAAGGTTCCTTTTGTTATTTTTAAATAAATAAGCAAAACCCATTAAAGACTGCAGTCAGTTGATCTGGTTATGGTGAAAATCTTTTCTCTCTCAGTTGGAGAAGCTTAGAGATTTACAGCTTTGTATTTTGAGATTATAGGAGCAAACAGGTTTAGCTCTTCCTGCTGCCAGAGGTGGAATATATTTGGCAGCAAAATACCATGAAATCATTACAGGAATTCCAGGGACTAGAATAATAAAATATTAGAACTGGAAAGGGAGTTGGAGAGTAACTATTTCTTGTAAAATTCATCCGTTCATTCATTTATTCAACAAATATTTATTGACTGCCTACTGTGTACCAGATATTGTTCTGGATACTGGGCTACATCAGTAATAAAGCAGACAAAAAAATCTCTTTTAACCCTACTTCCATTTTACAGATGAAGAAGCTGAGTTCCAGAAAGGTCACATGCTTAAAAGCACACAGTTAATTAGGGGGAGAATTGTATTTGAAGTCTAATTCTCCCACTTTCAGATTTTAGTTATTTTCATGATATTACATCACCCTAATTCTATATATATATATAGATGAAGTCAGTGTCCATATCGAATAAAATATTGTGTTCATAATTTACAGCAAGTTTTTTGTTCATTGAAACAACAGAACTCTGACTCCGTGTGTGTGTGTGTGTGTGTGTGTATGTGAAGATTCTTTTCTCCCTTTCTCTTTTCTCTACCAAAAATACTTTTTGAGTGCCTACTATGTACATAGTGCCTGGCATATATCAAACACTCCACAAATATATATATTTAAGTTTTATTTAAATTCCAGTTAGTTAACATATAGTGCAATGTTACTTTCAGGTATAGAATTTAGTGACTCATCACTTATGTATAGCACCCAGTATTCATCACAACAAGTGCATTCCTTAATCCACAGCACGTATTTAACCCACCCCCTACCTCCCCTGTGATAACTAGTTTGTTCTCTATAGTCAAGAATCTGCCTCTTGGTTTTCCCCTCTTTCTTCTCCCTATGTTTATTTGTTTTGTTTCTTAAATTCCACATATGAGTGAAATCATATGGCATTTGTCTTTCTCTGATTCATTTCACTTAGCATAAACTCTAGCTCTATTCACATTGTTGCAGACGGCAAGATTTCATTCTTTTTTATGGCTGAGTAATATTCAGTTGTATATGTATATATACAACTGAATATTATATATATATATACACACAACTCTTTCTTTCTCCACTCATCACTGGATGGATACATGGGCTCTTTTCATAATTTGGTTATTGTTGATAATGCTGCTATAAACATTGGGGTGCATGTATACCTTTGAATCACTATTTTTGTATCCTTTGGGTAAATACCTAGTAGTGCCATTGCTGGATCATAGGGTAGTTCTATTTTTAACTTTTTGAGGAACCTCCATACTGTTTTCCAGAGTGACTGCACCGGTCTGCCTTTCCACCAACAGTGTTAATTAAGAGTGTTCCCTTAAGAGTGATGGGTGTAAGGTGCTATCTCATTGCAGTTTTGTATTTCCGTGATGTTGAGTATCTTTTCATGTGTCTGTTAGGCATCTGGATGTCTCCTTTGGAAAAATATCTATTCATTTCTACTGCCAAATTTTTTAACTGAATGATTTGTTTTTTGGTTGTTGAGTTTTCTAAGTTGTTTATATATTTTGAACTAACCCTTTATTAGATATGTTATTTGCACACACTTAATGCAATCCCTATCAAAATACCAACAGCATTTTACAAAGAGCTAGATTACACAATCCTAAAATTTGTATGGAACCACAAAGGACTCCAATAGCCAAAGCAATCTTGAAAAAGAAAAGCAAAGATGGAGGCATCACAATTCTGGACTTCAAAATGGTATTGATCAAAACAGTATGGTACTGGCACAAAAACAGACATGTAGATCAATGGAACAGAATAGAAAAATCCAGAAATGGACCCTCAAATATGGTCAATTAATCTTTGACAAAACAGGAAAGAATATTCAATGGGAAAAGTCCCTTTAACAAATGGTCTTGGGGAAACTGGACAGCAACATGCAAAAGAATGAAACTGGACCACTTTCTCACACCATACACAAAAACAAACTCAAAATGGATGAAAGACCTAAATGTGAGATGTGAAACCATAAAAATCCTCGAAGAGAACACAGGTCTTCTTGACATCAGCCATAGCAATTTCTTTCTAGATATATCTCCTGAGGGAAGGGGAACAAAAGCAAAAATAAACTATCAGACTACATCAAAATAAGAAGCTTCTGTATAGTGAAGGAAACAATCCACAAATGTATTTTGAATAAATAAATGGGGACCCAGCAATGAGCAAGAGAGACATATTTGCTGCCCTTGTGGAGTTAGCATTCTAGAGGCAGTGTGGGAGATTAAACATGGTCACAAATTACTTACAGCTCCTCCCATCAAGAGATATAATCTATTTTTCCACACCTAGAATCTGGGTTGGACTTCTGACTTACTGTGACCAACAGAATGAGACTTATGTGATGTTAGAGGACTTCTGCTCCTCCTTCATAGGAGCTTCTACTTTTACCTGCTTAGAACACTTTAGCCATCTTGTGAAAAAATCTGTTTTAACTTTCTGGAAGATGAAAGATCACATGGAGAGTTTCAGCCCTTTCAGCTATCCTAGCTAAGCCTAGTCTCTAAGCTCCCTGACAGCTGAGTGGAGCAGCATGAAGAACCTCAGAATCAGCCAAATCCCAGAGTCATAAGAAATTGTAATCATTGTTTTAAGCCACTACTTTTACAGCAACAAATAATTGGAATAGGAGGAGATAGTCACTAATTGAATAATCATGTAAATTTTAATTATAGATCAAAATAAATTCTATAGAGGAAAGGAAATTGGTACAATGAAAGTGTAATGGAGGAATGGAGAGTCAGGGAAGGTTTCAGGAAGAGTAAAACTCATGTTAAGATTTGTAAGATGATAGAAGAGTGAGGGAAAAGTTTCAGAAACAGGGAGGACCATATGCAAAGACTCTGTGGTATAGAAAAGTGTGGTGTATTCAAAGATCTGAGAGAAGGCCAAGGCAGCTAGACAATGGAGGGTAAAAGAGAGATAGGTAAAATTTTTCTTCATGGGACCTTGTAGGGTTAATACTTTTGGTTTTTATCCTAAGAACAATGGGAAAGGTTTTAAGCTGAAGTAGGGGTAGGATTTAACAAATCAGTTAAGAAATTAAAAAGAGATCTAATTTTTCAAAGTAAATAAGAATGCCAAAACTATGAATGGAGACCTGTGAGCAATCAAGACTAGACAGAACAGGACTGGTAATTATAACTACTGGTTAATATAGTAGTTCAGGTGGGAGGCTGTCCCAGGATGAGTAGTAAAGATGGAAAATAGATAGTAAATATCTATTAGATATAGAAGACAAGGGGCAGGGAAGTCTCAAGGATGATTCCTAGGTTCCTTGCTTGGTTTCTGAATGTACGGTAGTGCCATTCATGAGAAAATACAGGAAGAGGACTGGGTTTTATATTGTGTGGCAGGCAGCAGGGAGTAAGAGTGACTATGAGATCATTTTGAGATGTTTAATTTGGGGAGACTGAGTTCCTTTATATTCACATGGAGAAGTCAAGGGAATATTCAAGTCTGGAACTCAGAGGAGATACTGGGCAAGAGATATATATTTCAGTGCCAATTGATTGTAAATAGAAATTGAAATTGTTGAGTACAGATGAGGTTGCCCCAGTATAGAGGACAGACTGAGAAGCAGAGAGAGACTGAGCTTGAACCATAGGGAGCTCCAAAATTTAAATTAAATCTAAATTATCAGCAGTGGAGGAACAGGGTGATGATTTTCAGTTTGCCTATTCCATCTACTCCCAGCCCTTCTCTGCCCTGCTTGTGCTGGAAGAGGGGTGTTTATTTCTTCCAACTGTGCCACCTGGCTTCCTTGCTTCTGGCTTTGGTTAGGCTAGGTAACAGGAAGCATTGGTGGGATTTGAGGGTAGGAAGAGAAAGAGGTCAGGGGATTTATTTCCCACCTGCTCTTTGTTCCCACACCACCTAGTTATGGTTCTGCTGAGGCTGTGCTGCTTTATTACAACTCATCTCAGGTATCCTGTCTTCCAGGGATCCAAGCAATCTCCGGGTCTGGTTAACAGACCCCTCCTCTTGCCCCTTTAAACATAGAGCTAATGACTTCCTCCTGACCTGTCCCTGGGTGCTTTGCTTTAACAAACCTAAAGACACCTGGAGGGTCTTCTGTTAACAGTAGTGTATGTGTTTTCTGCCAGGACACTGGCTATGAAGGGCAAAGGAGACAGAGAGGGAGGGAGCATGCAAGGGTCTCTGGTCTGATAGAAACCAAAGAACAAAAGACTTTAAGAAGCAAGGGAGTAGTAATATCAAATGATATTGAAAGTTAAAGTAAGATGAAGACCAAAAAGAATGCCTGTGGTCTTTGGTGACTTAGAGTTTGTTAGTGATCTTTGCAATTTGCAAGAGCAACTTTGGTGAAGGGATGGCAACGCATGCCTTAGAGTAGAACTATCCAAACCATTGTCACAGACCCCACAAGGTGTGGATATATGATCAAACGTTGAAGATGTTAACTCTTTTTTTTTAAGATTTTATTTATTTATTTATGAGAGACACGGAGAGAGACGCAGAGACCTAGGTAGAGGGAGAAGTAGATTCCCTGCAGGGAGCATTATGTGGGACTTGATCCCAAGATCCTGGGATCACCCTGAGCCAAAGGCAGATACTCAATCACTGAGCCATCCAGGTGCTGGCTGGATGCAGCCATCCAGGTGCCCCAAGATATTAATTCCTTAGCTCTCTGCAAACAGAGGAGCCATTTCTTTTAGTATTTTCTTTGGCATTCTTATTTACTTTGAAAAATTAGATCTCTTTTTAATTTCTTATTTCTATTTGCCAGGTGTGGTGTTGCTCACCACCTGGAATAGCACACAAGCTAGGTGGGTGGGAAGTGAGAAGAGCAAATGATATTATTTTTCTCCCTCTGTCTTTTCTCTTGAAGGGATTCTCCAGTCCCTTTCTATCTTGTGGGCACTCTCCTCAGGCTTGAAGCCTCTTTTCCCTACCCTCTGGGTCTTGTTACATGGTACCTTTACTCTTCCCTTAGGTACTGTGCCTCAGCTTAGCCTACATGGTGGACAGAATAAAGGGCAACATGACAGCTTGAATACTTCATCCAATTATTCATTTCTTTTCCTTTTTTTAAAAAAAGATTTTATTTGTGGCACATGGGTGGCTCAGTTGGTTAAGAGTCTGCCTTCAGGTCATGAACCCAGGGTACTGGGATTGAGCCCCACGTTGGGTTCCCTAATCAGCAGGGAGTCTGCCTCTCCGTCTCCCTCAGCCTGCTGCTTCCCCTGTTTGTGTGCTCTCCCTCCCTCTGTCAAATAATAATAATAATAATAATAATAATAATAATAATAAAATAAAAAGACTTTATTTATTTGAGAGAGAGAGAGAGAGAGAGAGAGAGAGATTGAATATGTGTGCTGGGGTGTGGGGGGAGCTGAGGGAGAGAGGGACAGACAGACTCCATACTAAGTGGGCCTGGCTCAGGGCTCCAGCCCAGAACTCTGACCTGAGCTGAAACTGAGAGTCTGATGCTCAACTGCCTGAGCCACGTAGGTGCCCCCCAGTTATTACTTTCAAAACATTATGTCCATCACCTCAATTTTCATGATGTGTCTAAATATTATTGGTTATCCACTTATATTTATAAATAAAGGATTAAACATATAATTAAAGGTTGCTGGTGTGGATTTTCCCAAGTAATTCTTTTTTTTTTTTTTCCTGAGGCCTCTCCCTTGAATTAAAAGACTGATTTGTCAGCTCTGGGTAAGTGGGCAGAATGTGTCAATAAGTGAAGTTTCCTTTTATGGTATATGAGAGTAGAATAGTTCATCTTTCAGGGACTCCCACCATTGCCAAACAAACAAACTTTGTTTTACTTTATGCTTTACTCCAATGCTTTACTCCATTGCTAAGTGCTTTTATACATTTCACTCTTTGTTGGAGATACTTTTATTTTTCTTTTTTTGTACTGACATGTAGACTTGCTGCCAGGGAAAAAAGCCCAAACTCTACCCTTTGGTCATCCTCCTGTTTTTTTGGAAAGCAGTTTTCACTGCTTTTGATGCTAGTTTTAGAGGCAAATACCACAGCCAGCCCAGTTATGCAGCAGGCAATGCTTAATAATGGTTCCCTATCATCCTCCCCTGTGGCCATTGATGCCATGCTTTGTCAGAATGGCTCTCATCTCTGTGGTGGTGCCCTTAAGCATTTGTTGTTGTTGAAGTTTTATCTGCTGTTTTTTTTTTTTATTCTTTTAAAGATTTTATTTATTTATTTGAGAGAAAGAGAGAGAGAGAGAGAGCTCAAGCAGGGGAAGTGGCAGAAGGAGAAAGAGAAGCAGGCTCCCCACAGGGCAGGGAGCCAATGTGAGACCCAATCCCAGGAACTGGGACCACAACCTGGGCCAAAGCCAAATGCCTAACTGACTGAGCCACCCAGGTGCCCTCCTGCTCTGATTTTAGTACAGTCTTATCTGCTCTTTCTATTTCATGAATTCTTTAACATTTTTGATTAGCTAAGGCAACTTCCTCTGTCTTCCAGGGTTTTTATGTTTTCTACATTTCCAGGGAATTTGGAGAGGCAGGAAGACAAACGTGTGTGTTTGTCTGCCCACCATGTTGAACTTGTCCTTGCTTCTTTGTGCATAGTAATGAAAGATGGAACTGAAATAGTTTTCAGACATCCCTGTGAACTTCTTTGAGTCAGAGCTACTAGTCCTGAACAAATGGATTGATTTAAGTATAATTTCTTCCTTTTACCCTTGTAGTTGTAGATGCAGAGTGAAAAATCAAAAGGAAGAAATTAAAAAAAAAAACCAAAAGGAAGAAATTTGTCCAGTTGTCATAAAGTTAATGGCACTATGACACAGACTGTTAGTTATCTAACTGTATTTATTTACTCCTCCATTGACGTTGCAATACCCACGTTTTAGCTGGGCACACACACAGCCCCAGTTGACAATGTAGATAGACTGCAGGCACAAAGATGTGAACAGGCAGCTTCTGGGGGCATATCCCTTGAACAGAATTCAGCTGCACCTCACTGGACTCTTTCTCTTTTCCTGATGGCTAACAGAAACCCTAGCTGGAGCAGCCTCTTTGAATGCAGAATCGAAAGCAGCATTTTGAGGATTGCAGGTCTCCTCAAGGATTTAGGACCACCCACTCATTAATTACATGAGAGAAATAAGTTTACATCTTTTTTAAACCACCGTGGTTTTAGAGTTTAACTTGTATAATCATTAATATATAGATTTTAATATGTAGGTTAATTTCATAGACCAGGTGGTATAATGGGGAAAACAAAAGGTTTGAAATTAGAGGATCTGGACTAAAGTCATGATTCCTACACTCAGTAACTATTTATAAACTTGGGCAAATTACCTAACTTTTTGAATCCAGTTGTCTTTCTGGCAAGATGAATATTGTAATTCCACCAGTTATTGTTTTCTGTATATACTTATTATACATATATTGTGCTATACACTATAGATATAAAGATAGGAATCAAGCTTTACTCTCAAAGGGCTCATAAACTAAGTGATTTATCATGTCTGGCATACATGCTCAATAAAAATTTAGTATCTCATAAAAGGTAATTTTACTTAAATAACCATATGGTATAGCTTTTGTATTTTATGATCTTGATGTCTTCCCAACTCTTTGACATGTTTCAGTGTCAAAAGTAGTGATAGAGCAGCTATGCTCTGGAAAAGAAAAATTAGGTTTAATTTCTTGGACTTTGGACTTCTGGTAACTCTATTTCTTTGGTATATGGACTTGATCCTAGAAATGAGCCAAACATATCTTTAGGTGGTAAACTATTATTTAGTCAAAAAATTTATTTATTTATTGTGAATCCTTAGTAGGTTTTTGTATAGTTGCCTCATAATTCTGTACACAGTAATAAAACAATTGGAAACAGAAAGGACAGACATATAGCAGTAGATACTACCATGGCTGATGGTAAGTCCAAAGAAATATAAAAGCCACTCAACCAAAGGAAGATGGTTCTACATTCTCTGGTAGTTTCTAGAGGCACCTCCATATCACAAACTGTACAGAACAATACCTGATATTCACAATATGAGTGTCCAAGTCATCAAGAAAGCATAAAACAAAGAGCAAAATTTTCTGTTTAGTAAGGGGGGGCATTGGTGAAGGAATTTTTAAAAGGCTTTCTAACAAATGATTCCAATAACATCTTGCCTAAAGGAGCAGGCTTCAGTTGGTTACACACTCTGCTTTGGTGCAGTGCCACTTTCCCCAAAGGTTTTGGATCAATGAAGCATCGCTGTTAAATATATTGAAATGGAATGAGGTAATGAAATTATCTTGAGAAAAAGTGCCACTTTCTGACTTCTCTTTCCTCAAAAAGATGTTATGATATTTGAGTTTCTGTCCTTTTATTATTTAGAAATGGTAATCAGCATCAAGGCCTTGAGAAAACATTCAGAAGCTGATGAACCTTGGGTCCCTTTGGTATAGTTTTGAGAACTCTTTCCTGGCAATATTTAGGTTTACCAAGAAGAAGCTTTCAGACATTTTGCCCTTTTAATATGGGGATGTTAACCCAACTTCATACTGACATTATGCCATTTCTTTTGTTTTCTTTTGGGGGCTTCCATTAATTTTTGATACCACCAGGAGCCAAAACATGCCCCCTAGGCCCCATATTTTACACTTGGAAAAACTCGATAATTATTTCCAGGGTTCTAGCACTTCACATTCATGAGCAAAAGCAGATAGCCTGGGGGAAATTATATAGGTTGAAAATGAATAGAAGATTTCAAATTTAATTATGGGTTATAAAGATATTCAAGAGGAGATGTACTTTAGAGGCAGACAGACACATTTGTTCAGAGAAGAGACAACGCTAAATTTTAGCCTCAAATCAAGCACAAAATAGACAATCACATTCAAAGGACAGGCTTCTTCTTCATGAGAGTTCAAGTGCAAAAAGGGAAATGAGAAAAAAAGATTTAAAACTCCCAGTGGCAATTTCTTCCTAACAGCTTTAAGCCTTAAAAAAGATCAGAGTCCAGCCTGATTTATGATTTTATAATTTTACAAATGGAAAGCCCTTTCATTTGAAATTTAGACTGATATGACTTAATTATATAATGATGTAATATTTCTTAAGTTGGTTAATAGGAATGTCTAATATTTACATACATGTACAGTTACTCATACTTCTCTGTGGGTTGTTTATCCATAAATATTGCTTCGTTTCCTGTAACTCTTATTACTCCTATGTTTCTTTCACCAGTATTATTTTATCTACCTGTCTCTTAAATGGAAGAATTCTACAAAGTTTGACTCTAAATTATCTGCTCTTTCTCCCCCTTGTTATGCAGTGAAGTCCTCGTTCACTAAAGCCTGCTTTCATCTATATGAACAAAACATACACACATGCATGTCCGCCCCCCCCCCCCCATGCCCCTCGCTCTGACCCCTTGGTCAAGCTCTCTGAGTTCCCAATCCCCTATTGAACATGGCCTCCTATAGATGGTAGGTGAAGGGTTGAAGTGTTGTTAGGAGTCACCTATTTGAGCTTTTGTCCCCAAACCAGGTTTTCTAGCTTCTGCCTGAATTCCTCCAGTGACAGAACTTTTGCGTCTAAGAGATACAAATTTGAATTTTTGCTCCTTACTTACAAACTGTATCACTTAGAATAAGTTACATACCCTGTTCCGCATTTCCTGGCCTTAGTCTCCTCATTCCTCACTGGGAGTGAGGATAGTAACTGTACCTACCATACAGGTTTGTGGCAAGCAGCAACTGGCACGCCAGAAGTCCTCAATACATATTGGGTGTTCCTATCTTGCCTTTCTTTTGGCAGTTCTTATTGTTTACAATTCATATCTTCATTTAATTTTTTGTGCTTTCCTCTTATCTCTCTCCTACATACTAAATTTCTTACAGGCAGAAATGGTGTATTATTCATTTTTTTACTTCACAAACTAGGATTTACCAAGGACAATTCCACAGACAAGTACTGAACTGTGACAAAATTTATTCTAGTCTTCAGCCAAATGAGAAAAATATAAAAATTAGTTTTCCTTAAATCTGGTGATACAGAATTTTAAAAATTGTAATTTATTTTGAGACAAATTTTTCTATTTTTTGGCAAATTTTTCTATTTTTTAATAAAAATATTTGAAATATGAAATGATGTTGAGATTACATAGTTATTGCTTCCAAATTTTGTCTTCACTTAGGTAAATAAAGAGGTGGTAATCTCTTGTAATTCTCCATCATTTAAAGAAAAGATCACTAGGTTTATAAAATTCAAAATGGTCTAGGATGATGCCTCACATGTAGTTGGCTCTCAATTGATGTCAGTCGCTATCTAGGTTTCTTGACACTTACTTGGTGGTTATTTTGCTTCTCTATTGCCTCCACTAGAGGTCAGGGATGAGAAATACGGATATGAAGCAAAAAGACTGAAATGTTCAATACTTTCATTTACAGACTTGGTTACAAAATTGGAAGATGAGGGCAGCCCCTGTGGCTCAGTGGTTTAGCACCACCTTCAGCCCTGGGCATGATCCTGGAGACCCAGGATCAAGTCCCATTTTGGGCTCCCTGCATGGAGCCTGCTTCTCCCTCTGCTTGTGTCTCTGCCTCCCTCTCTCTCTCTGTTTCTCATGAATGAATAAATAAATAAGTAAGTAAGTAAGTAAGTAAGTAAATAAATAAATAAATAAAATCTTAAAAAAAAAAGAAAATTGGAAGATGAGAGAAGAAAAAACCCCTCATACCGGTGGTTAAAAAACACATTTTTGAATTACTTGTGTATTTCAATTTCATAATAATTATTATTCCTTGTTAGCAAAGTTACATGATTTGTAGCTAGCAACACATTCAGAAAACAGTAGATAAAAATCTTTCAGTGACCACCTCTCCATGGTAAGATAATAAAATGTTTTTAATGAAAATGCCAGTATATTAAAAAATTTATTTTAACAACTTGATTAGTCTAAAAACATTCATAATTATTGTGCAAAATTTGAAATAAACAGTTTATAGAAGTTAGATATTAGAGTTTAGTCCCTTTGAGAAATATGATGTGAAGTTTCTGAGATCTGTGATTATTATTTTCAAATTAAAAAAAAAAACTTGATCTAGCCATGAGACACTAAAACTAATTATGGCATTGTCTTTTTTTTGACTCTGTGTTAGGACAAAATATTGCTTATGATGAGGTTTATTTTCACTGATGATAAATACAATAAGAAAAAATTTAAGTGTCTTTTACACATTCTTTTTTACCTGTCAAATACTTTTCGATAAAGATAAGAAGAATTTTTATTTATAAATTTATTAAAAGTCGAAAATGTGCATTTTTTTCTTAAGGATTTATTTTACCTTAAGTTACCGAATGGCCACAGCTAACTTACAGAAGGTTAATATCACAGGGTAAGGGCCAATCATTTCCCCAGGCACTACTCATTTCCATAGATCAGAAGTCAAAAAGTGATTATATGAAAACTAACTTGGATACAGTGTTGACTTTTCAATGACTGACAGTCTCTTCTAATCAAGACATATTCTTGTATAGAGTGCCTTGTGTAGAGGAAACATTGTTAAACTACTTAGGCTTCAGTGGTGGTCAATATTAGTAAAGCAAAACACAAAAAACTCAAGCAGAAATTTTGAGTTGCATATAAATTGTGATTTGTTTAGGCAGACATTTTTTACCTTGGAATGATGACTGTACTTGCCGTGGTAGTAACTACAATATTTGAGAAATCTGACCCAAAGTCAAGTTTTCCATCAAAAAAATAAAGCACATATGTGTTCTTTCTCACCCTCCTCTTTTTTCATCCCTTCATTTTTCTCTTCTTCCCTTCTTCCCTTCTTTTTATTTTTGATATCAGAACGTACAAAGCTTCTTTTTCCAGAATTATACTCTTATTTTTATTTGTTGTTTGCAAAGGGACTGAACATAAACCTTGAAGATCTGTTTCATTTCAATAGAAATACTACAGTTATAGTTTTCCTTAAATCAACCCCAATGATACATACTTCTGATACATGAATGAAAGTAAAAACCTATCCTTAACTAAGTGAAAAAAATTCCAGGCCTACATTTTTGTGGCATACAGATTGGACTGAAGAGTAGCTAGTGCTCACTACCATGTATACAAGTTGCAGATTTCAGAGCAGTTACTTTTTTCTTCAATACAGCTTGAAAAAAAGTAGGAAGAAAAGGAAAAGATTCAGGAAAGACATGATTTTGAATTATTGTCTCAGGCTAAAACTAATCAGATATTCTTCAAAGTAAATAAAGACATAATGGATTCAGTCAGATATGGATTTTGATAAATAAATAATTAAAACTATATCTGATATTTCATTTTCACATTTTGTAAAAAACTGAATTTTTCCTGCCTTGTAGGTAATGAGTTATCATTAAGTACTGGTTATTTGTGTCACAAAGCATGTAAGTTCATTCTCTCTTGACATATTTATTTTGTGTAACTTTCTTTTCTCCTTGAGAACCATCGCTGATTCATCAGGCTAGGGTTTTATTGTTTGTGGTGTAAAAGCTATGTCAAGCTCTGACTCAAGATCTAATTTTTTTCTTGAGTTAATACTGTCTTTTTTTTTCTGTCCTGCCATGGACACAGATTTTTAAAATTTATAATCAAAAGTAAACTATGACCTTGTGTTCAATCAACATGTTAACTTTGATTTATAACATTTCATGTATGTTAATGATATTTGATATTATTCACTGCTAAAAATATTTTCTCTTTGAGATAATATAAAATAATTAAAATTAGGATCTGCAAAAAATGAGAAAATCTGTCCATTTAGCATCATTTTGGTATGGCTCTTAAACCTGTTCACTGAAAGTCAGAGTGATAGCCACAGCCATAGGCAAAACCAGGTAGATATGAAGACTTTCAGATAATTTTCTTAAAACTGATAAAATGTACTTTACATTTTGCATAATAATTTTGGAAATTATAAAAAGTCTAAACAAATATGTTTCTCAGTAAGATTTCCTTTCTGATAAAAAAAATTTTATTCGTATGTGAAAAAATAAGAGAAAAATCTATTACATTGCTTGTTCTACCAATTTGGTTTTTCTCTTCTATTCAGATACAATTTCAAAAGTGATAAATCAATTCTTACTCTTATTCTTATGTTTTCCTCTTAAGTGATAAAGCACAGACTTCTTAAAATTCAAAATAGTTAGTATAATCTCATTCCAAGAGAACTGGGGAATAAAGTAGGGGTAGTTTTGAATGTTATTTGCTGGTTGTTACTCAGCTTACGGTCCTCTTTCAGAAAGTGCTGGAAAAGTGAATCAGTGATAAACCTCCAAAGGCCACTAGCCTTTTATTAGCCCTGAAAACTACCCCTTTTGTCAGTACCTCTTAATGGAAAGTGGAATTCATTGACAGAGTTGTCTGTACACAACAGTCTTCGTGTCTTATTAAAATCCTTTCTTGGGCTTTTGTCATGCATTGATAATTTTAAAAACGACCACAAAATTAGATTTACACTTTTAGAACTAGAAAACTCCTTTGTCTATTTTTAGAGTAAGGAAACAGAGGAAGATTATGATGTGATTAATTTTCAAAAACTTACATTGGCTCCACTGAAATTATCTGTAATCAAAACAACCATCAGATATTCTGGCTGCCTTTCATTCCTCTGAGGTGAAACATTGACAGCTCCTGGTACTGCCAGACTCAGACTTGCTTCTTTGATAAGACAGTTGTAGAGATGACATGTCAACGTTAGAGGAGAAGCTATAGTTTCTGAGTTCCAGACTTAGTGCATTTAATGAAAGAACAAGGGCCAACCCCACTTGATTTTTCAAAATCATATATTGGGTAATTGTAGTTGAATGATTTTGAAATTCTTTGGTTTTTTCTCTTCTTACTTCACTGCTAATTCTACTTACAATCAAAATAAACATAGAACTGTTTTCTCATTCAGTGAAAGTCTTGCCAATAGATAGTGGTTCTGAAAATGTGGGATTTGCATCACTTATTTCAATGCCAAATACCAACAAAATGATTCCCATCAACCCATGCATTTGCCTCAGTGTTGGTAATTTAGAGTAATTGGCCTTGAATTATCCAATAGTGCACTTACCACAAATGTGGAGTCAATAATGCTTATGCCAGTGCCCTTCACACATGACAACATCATAGGTTGTGATCACTTTTTTTGCTGTGAAAGGTAATAGAGAATTTCCACAGAAAATCTGGAAAAAATTGAAGGGGGTGAGAAGAAATTAAAAGCTACTAAAAATACAGAGTAATGTCTGTTAACCTTTAAAAATATTTTTCCAGTTATTTTTTTCCCGCGTCTATGTGTATCTGAAGAGTTTGAAAAAGAGTTATTATTATTACAATTTTTTTAAATTTATTTTTTACTACAAGTTTTTATTCTCTTCTTTTACTTACTATTATATCTTGAAAACTTCTGTCTTAAATATTCAAAAGTATGATTTTAAGGACTATTATATTCCATTTTATAGAGGTCTATAATTTATTTAGTTATTCTCATATTTTCAGATGTTTAGTTTATTTCTGATTTTTTGCCTTTTTATGCCTATGTTCCGGATTTAAAAAGTCTTTCTTTGATTATTTGCTTAAGGTCTCCAGGGTGTGATCCTGGAGACCCGGGGCCGACTCCCACGTCTGGCTCCCTGCATGGAGCCTGCTTCTCTCTCTGCTTATGTCTCTGCCTCTCTTTCTCTCTCTGTGTCTCTCATGAATAAATAAATAAGATCTTAAAAAAAAAAAAGACTTTAATTTATGAGTACAATCTATCCTTCAAAAAGTTGTGCCAATTTATACTCATGCTAACAGACTTAGACATTACTTCTGAGAGAAGTATTGCCACAGTTTTTTACCCAGTTTTATACATGTCATATTTTTACTTGAAAAATATTATTTCTCTACTTTATGTATTAAAATTTTTCTAGTTCATTTTTGCAGGTTTTTTTATTTTTATTTTTTATTATTTATTCATGATAGTCAGAGAGAGAGAGGCAGAGACACAGGCAGAGGGAGAAGCAGGCTCCATGCACCGGGAGCCCGAAGTGGGACTCGATTCCGGGTCTCCAGGATCGCGCCCTGGGCCAAAGGCAGGCGCCAAACTGCTGCGCGACCCAGGGATCCACTTTTTTGCAGGTTTTTTATGTATTAAGGATGTTAATCTTTTTGTGTTAAGTTTGTTCCTCACATGCCACTTGATTTTTAATTCAATTTGTGATATTTTCCTTTGCTTCTATGTTGAGAAAATAATTTTCCATCTAGACATTAGTTAAATATCCAACTGTATTTCCTTCTTTCTTTGATTTAATTTCTTTTGCATTTTACTCTTAACTTGAACCAGGAATTGTTTTGTTGTAAAGTGTAAAATCCTAATGATACTTCTCACTCTCACCCCAAATAACCAATATTCTTAACAGCATTTATTAATTAATTTTTTTCTATTGAGTGAGTTTGGGAATAAAAATATATATTTTCTTCCAATAAATATAGTTTGTTCCAGAGCAACTTACTCTGCTTCATTATCTATTGTTTCTTGTATTGGATCAACATGTTACAATGACTTTTAAAGTACATTATAACATATGGCAAAGCAGGCTTTTTCTTGCCCCATTACTTTCCTCCCTAATTTTTAATTACACTTATTTGTCTTTCAGATGGACTTGAGAATTATTTTGCATGTTTAAAAAGTGCCAATGAGACAGTGATTGAGATTGTTTTAAACTTTACAGAATATCAATTTAAAGGCTTGATATCTTACTATTCTAGAACATGATCTATATTTCTACTTATTTTTTAATTTATAAATTTATTTTTTATTGTTCAATTTGTTCAATTTGCCAACATATAGAATAACCCCCAGTGCTCATCCCATCAGATGCCCCCCTCAGTGCCCCTCACCCAGTCACCCCGCACCCCCGCCCACCTCCCCTTCCACTACCCCTAGTTCGTTTCTCAGAGTTAGGAGTCTCTCATGTTCTGTCTCCCTTTCTGATATTTCCCACTCATTTTTTCTCCTTTCCCCTTTATTCCCTTTTACTATTTTTTATATTCCCCAAATGAATGAGACCATATAATGTTTGTCCTTCTCCGATTGACTTACTTCACTCAGCATAATACCCTCCAGTTCCATCCACGTTGAAGCAAATGGTGGGTATTTGTCGTTTCTAATTGCTGAGTAATATTCCATTGTATACATAGACCACATCTTCTTTATCCATTCATTTTTCGATGGACACCGAGGCTCCTTCCACAGTTTGGCTATTGTGGCCATTGCTGCTAGAAACATCGGGGTGCAGGTGTCCCGGCGTTTCACTGCATCTGTATCTTTGGGGTAAATCCCCAGCAGTGCAATTGCTGGGTCGTAGGGCAGGTCTATTTTTAACTCTTTGAGGAACCTCCACACAGTTTTCCAGAGTGGCTGCACCAGTTCACATTCCCACCAACAGTGCAGGAAATTTCTACTTATTTAAATTGTCTTTCATGGCTCTCAACTTGTATGTCTACATCTTTTAAAATTGATAGTGTGAATTAATTTTTTTCAGTACAACTTGTTTATCCCCTATATGGAAAAGCTTTTGCCTCTTCTACATTTGTGGGAGAACAAGACCTCAGCAGGTAAAAGAAACAACGAGAAAGGGGATATGCATAACTGGCAACAGGTTTATGCATGTGGCAAAAGTCAATTATTCCTGCCATTGGTCTGTGCTGGAATCAGTACATGCTGAAAACAGCAATGATGGTGGATGAGATAGCCAGGCCAGCTGAGGTCAGTTCTCCCATCCCCCGCAGGCCGCTAGTTTATGCTTCTCTGAGGTCCGTGCAAATAATCACGTAGGCAGTTCCCTGCTGCCCCTCTCATGATTGGTTTCTTGAGTTGTTTTTCCTTCTTTGTTTCCGCATACTTTACATTCTACTATAATAAAACCTGGAGCCAGCCCAGACTTGGGGCTTCACCTTCTCACCTGCACTTCTTGTTGGTGGCTGATGGTGTAGCTCCTTCGGGCCTCTCTTTGTTCCAAGATACTGGACCCTGAGTAATCATTTTGTCTCTTATCCGAATGTGCCACACTGCGTAAATTGATCTAATCTGTAGGGATTTTACTTCAACTCAATATTTGAAATTGGATTTTAGTCAGTTTTCTCAAACCACTGCATAGAAAAAGATGTGTCTATGCAACATGTGTTTTTAAAATAAATATTGACACTGCCTTTAAATTTTAGTATAAATGTCATTATACCTCATTTCTTTCTCACTTATGTCATTGAACAGAACTTCTAGGAAAATGTTGATGAATTATGACATTCCTGAATCTAATGGGGATACCTACTTGATTTTACCATCAACTACGATGTCAGCATGTTGGTTTAAGTTAGAATTTTTTGTTACTTCAAGAAAATATTTAATTCAAGTTTTTTGGAGACTTTGATTTTATTAGGAATTGACAATGGAAATTTTGCATAACATCTTTTTGGAAAAACGAAGTTGGATTATAATTAGTAAACCTAACATAAGAACCATCTGTCAAAGGAGAAATGTCTAGAGGCTCCCACTGAAGTATCACAAAGCAGGACAAAGAAGAGTGGAATTATGGCTAATAGGCAGAAAGTTGTAACTTTAAATCCATCCACTTCTTTCTTTAACACCATGTGCGTATCTCTACACATATTTGAACTTCAGCACAACACACTCTGCATTTCCATGTTACAAGATGCAGCCTTCCATCATAGAAGATGTTTTCCCTATTCTCAGATTGAAGAGTCACATTATCTGAACAGTTACTGTTATAGCTAATCAATGGCTATGTCAGTTACTCCGTAATTTCAGTCCCAGTCTCACCAAATATTTTGTTACCTAAAGATTAAATTATAAATTTGTCCTCAATAAACTTGTATAAATAATAAGGGGAAGAGGGAGATAGAAGAAAATACTTATTACATATAAATAAGTATATAGGGGATCACTGGGGGGCTTATAGTGGTTTAGCGCCTGCCTTTGGCCCAGGGCATGGTCCTAGGGTCCCAGGATCAAGTCCCACATTGGGCTCCGGGCATGGAGCCTGCTTCTCCCTCCTCCTGTGTCTCTGCCTCTCTCTCTCTCTATGTCTATCATGAATAAATAAATAAATAAATAAATAAATAAATAAATAAATAAAAAACCAAAAAGAAAATATGGAAAACTATTATATATGTTAAAGTATTTAGGAGTGAAATAAATTGATGTTTGTGACTATTTTTTAAAATGATTCAGCTAAGAATAATAGTTGAAGCAAATTGGAAAAAGTCTTATAAGTTGCTGAATCTGGGTAGTGGCTATATGATTTTTAAAGTTTATTTCTCTGTTTTTACATATGTTTGATACTTTCATCAAAAACTTAAAATTTTATATTTATAGTACACATTAATTATTATTATTATTTTTTTATAGAGAGAACATGCATGTGGAGATTAGGCTGAAGGAGCAGAGGGAGACGGGGAGAGAGAATCCCAAGTGGGTTCAATGCCCATTGTGGAGCCTGACATGGGGCTCAATTTCATGAACCCGAGATCATGACCTGAGCACAAATCAGGAATCAGATGCTTAACTGACTGAGCCACCCAGGTGCCCTTAAATTGTTTTTATTAAATGATATATTTTGTATTTTTTCTGATATCTTGATGTATGCTTTCTATTTCTCATGTTTTTTTTGTTTCCTTATATGCTGTCTTATCTTTCATCTTATCTAGTAGCTCATTAGATTTATATCTAATGTCATCTTTTTAATATTTTAAAACACTTTATTTAGTATAAAATCATCAATTAACAAAGTTAAGAATATAGAGGTGTCCACTTAGCTGAACCACTGCTTAGAATAGACATGTGACTGGGCTGTGCCAAGAGGAGTGGAGATGAGGGTAAAAGCCTGACTTCTCTAAGTACCAAAGTTCCTACTTACCTCTCCCTTCATTGCATGCTCATTGCATTTAAATATATATTAGTACACTTACCAATGGTTAGAAATAACAATTCAAATAAGACCCCACTTTTTTTTTTAATTAATTTTTATTGGTGTTCAATTTACCAACATACAGAAAAACACCCAGTGCTCATCCCGTCAAGTGTCCACCTCAGTGCCCGTCACCCATTCCCCTCCAACACCCGCCCTCCTCCCCCCTTCCACCACCCCTAGTTCGTTTCCCCGAGTTAGGAGTCTTTATGTTCTGTCTCCCTTCCTGATATTTCCCAACATTTCTTCTCCCTTCCTTTATATTCCCTTTCACTATTATTTATATTCCCCAAATGAATGAGAACATACACTGCTTGTCCTTCTCCGATTGACTTATTTCACTCAGCATAATACCCTTCAGTTCCATCCACGTTGAAGCAAATGGTGGGTATTTGTAATTTCTAATTGCTGAGTAATATTCCATTGTATACATAAACCACATCTTCTTTATCCATTCATCTTTCGATGGACACCGAGGCTCCTTCCACAGTTTGGCGATTGTGGCCATTGCTGATAGAAACATCGGGGTGCAGGTGTCCCGACGTTTCATTGCATCTGAATCTTTGGGGTAAATCCCCAACAGTGCAATTGCTGTAAGACCCTACTTATTTCCTTTATGGAATTCATGTCACCCTCCTAACCCTAAGTCCACTTTTTTCTTAAGGCTCCCTGAATATTTCACATCTAGTGCTAGAGACTATTGTAGATTTCCTGTGGCAGTGACCATTATTACTGCTCCCAGTTCGTGAAAATATTAACCTATACCACATCTACAAATTTTAAAGTGTTCTTAAAGATGAGGAAGTATTTATTTCCAACAGACATTATTATTTATTAAGCTTCTCCAATGTACTTGGGTATTTCAGTTTTTATATTTATTTTCCTTGAAGAAATTGAGGCAAATTCTCAACTTGTGGACATATGAAATACTAAATAGGGGGATCCCTGGGTGGCGCAGCGGTTTGGCGCCTGCCTTTGGCCCAGGGCGCGATCCTGGAGACCCGGGATCGAATCCCACATCAGGCTACCGGTGCATGGAGCCTGCTTCTCCCTCTGCCTGTGTCTCTGCCTCTCTCTCTTTCTCTGTATGACTATCATAAATAAATTTAAAAAAAAAAAAAAAAAAAAAATTAAAAAAAAAAAAAAAAAAAAAAAAAAAAGAAATACTAAATAGGGAACTAATAATATTTGTCCTAACTGTCTATGAACCCAAGAAAAGGCCCAGGTACATTCACTTTCTCCTAACTCATGGAGAAATTACACTCCTCTCTAAGAGGTTGCGAAACACCAATTCTTGTCTCTTTTTTTGTGTTTTAGCTTTAGTTACCTAGGCTTGACTCCTAAAGCCGTCGTCGTCGTCTTCTTCTTCTTCTTCTTCTTCTTCTTCTTCTTCTTCTTCTTCTTTTTTAAGAGAGGGAGAGAGAGAGAAAAAGAGAGAGAGAGAAATTAGAGAAGGAGAGAAAGAGAAGAGGGGTTGAGAGAGGGAAAGAGATAATCTTAAGCAGGATCCATGCCCAGTGCATAGCTTGATGCGGGGTTTGATCTTATAACCCTGAGATCATGACCTTAGCCAAAATCAAGAGTCAGATGTTTAACCAACTGGGCCACACAGACACCTCCCAAAGCCTTCTTTACTCTTCTCTCATGAGATCTGATGTTTTCTAGTGTAAATAGTAGGCCTAGATGCCATGACGTTTTGGCACTTCCAAATTGTCACTCAGGTTAGATTACCCTCACTCAGATTGCATTAAGTTGGTTCACTGCCTAACCTTACTCCCTCTTACACTTGCCAAATGACCTCTTATTTTATGTAGATGACATTACTAAAAGGTAAGACAGCTCACAGAAAATATTCTTACCACTTTTACCAAGGATTTGGATAGTTAATAAAAATACCCTTTGCATATTTATCTCAAACTTCTATTAGGGTAGAAGATTCACTCTGGTAACTTTTCTCTCCTTTTAAAAATCCTTTTCTGTTGAAGATTTCTCTACAGAGCAAAATAACATATATTAGAATTTTCTGACTACTGAAGAATTAATTATTTATCCAGTGGATACATAAAAAAAACCCCACATCATTCCTATTAGTTGATATGTATACAACAAAGAACCCAAACTAAGAACAATAACTAAATAAGTAGTAATAGAAACTCATCATTCTACTGAAAATTATGTGTTCTATATTCAAATAGAAGTTATTTTTATATTATCCCTTGCACCCATTCATTAGATTATTCAGCTTAGTCAATAGTGGGTATCATAATGAACAAGAAATTTCTGAAAATTCTCTTTGCAAGAATAATTTTGGAGGATGAGAAAAAGAAAAGCCTAAAGCAATTTATATAGGAATAATTCACAGAATGTTGATATCATCATGTCCCCTAAGGAGAGAAGTAAAGTTTGTCTTTAGGGTTAAATATTTTTTTTTTAAATTTTTTTATTATTTATTTATGATAGTCACACAGAGAGAGAGAGAGGCAGAGACACAGGCAGAGGGAGAAGCAGGCTCCATGCACCGGGAGCCCGACGTGGGATTCGATCCTGGGTCTCCAAGATCGCGCCCTTGGCCAAAGGCACGCGCCGAACCGCTGCGCCACCCAGGGATCCCTTTTTTTTTTTTTTTTTTTTAATTTTTTTTTATTATTTATTTATGATAGTCACACAGAGAGAGAGAGAGAGGCAGAGACACAGGCAGAGGGAGATAGGGTTAAATATTAAGCATGGTATAGTCCCTTAAACTGGTCAATAAGAATACATTGATTCTTAAGTGTTATATTCTGAATCCCTACATAAGATAAATAAGTCAATTATAATCCTTACTTCCCAGATTAGGTTTTAGGCAGAAATAAGTCAAGGAAAGATTAAAACTTTGTTTCTGATGAAACAGTTTGAATCTGGGGCAGATCTACCCTCAATGAATAGGAGAGGAAATGAAGTGTTATTATAAAAGGGTAGAGTGCTAGCTGTAGGATAGGTTTTTGCTGGGAATATTTTGCTTGTTCATCTGATACCTTAAGACTGAATTCTCATAGAAAACTGATTGAAGGGGTGCCTGGATGGCTCAGTGGTTGAGCATCTGCGTTTGGCTCAGGTTATGATCCCGGAGTTCTGGGATCGACTCCTGCATCAGGCTCACCACAGGGAGCCTGCCTCTCCCTCTGCCTATGTCTCTGCCTCTCTCTCTCTCTCTCTCTCTCTGTCTCTCATGAATAAATAAATAAAATCTGAAAAAAATAAAAAAGAAAACTGAGTGAAAAAACACGATTGCAGAGCAGCTTCAGTATAGCCACATTATGGTCCAAAGAAGTTGGGTCATTAATACTACATTTGTCATAGGCTCCAATTATCCTGGCAGAGAATACCTAGAAAAAACAAAAGCATCCTGCCTGTCATGGAACAAGGGGAAGGAAAATAAGGAGATGGATGACCATTGCCATTTATTTTCTTTTATAATCCACAGCATGCAGTTCCTAGTTACACTAAGTTGATGGTCTAGGAAAGATTTACATAAAATATTTCCTGATTCCTCAAGCTTGTCCAAGAGCCATTCTGCAAGCTATGGTTTCCCTGGGCTTTCTATGTCCAGCCCTCCTGTAATACTATAGAACCTGACTGTATAGGTCTTGCTGAACTTCTCTAAATCTTCATATGATATATCTGCTACATAAGCCCAATAAAAGGACAATCAGATTTCCATGGTCTTATTTTCAAGTTAGGTGAAATTCAAGTTTGTAAGAAACTTAAAGTCTATAGAAATAATCTAATAAAATAAATGTAAAGCAAAGCTATTTATATTGATAAGCCTTCATATAACAAATGCAATAAAGAGTGATCAATATGTGGTTTGGAGATCCAGAACAATTAAATCAGTACATAGTTATCACCACTTAAAAAGATAGAGATATACATAACGTAAAAGAAGTACAAAAGCAAAACAAACAAAAGCACCAAAGTGACAATGACAACAACAACAACAACAACAACAAACCAATGACAAATCAACAGGCCACAAAACACCCACTAAACAAATCGATATAATATAGTGTTGTGGTTACTACTGATTTTTCTCCTTCTTAACATTGTGATAGTGGTAAATAGTTCTTAAAGTTCTGTTTGTGACAGTCCATCTTTAGGGCTGGGATGAAAAAGTTAAGACAAGATTCAGCTAACATTTGGGAACTTTCCACTGCAAAGGATTTGGCAGAAGCAAAAGCAAAAAGCAGGCTATAGTAATGTTAGGAGTTTAAAGTCTAAGTATGCTCAAATATTAAACTTCGTATTGTTCAAAAAGACCCCAAAAAAGTTCCTAAAGATGTTTGCATTGTTAGTTGAGCAACCATACTTAGAACTCCTTTTTCTCTGAATTAATTTTAGGACACAAATCAGTGAGAATGACTCTCCTTTTATTATCACTCTCTATCATTTTATTTAGATTCTTTTAGGTTTGAAGTTATGTGAAAATCATCTCAGTTTTGATCAACAAAAGTTAGGAGTTTTACTCTACAAGTTAGAAATATTGATACAGACTGAGACTGCTGCCCTGGCTGCTGTATCCAACCTGATGGAATATATGCTGAAATTCAGTTCTGCTATTTTAATTCTCTCCAGGATGAGAAAAATGAGGAATTTTCCAGTTTAATCATGGTTCAGGAGAAAACTTTAATATCATGCTCCAAGTGGAAATATGCCCAGACCTGTGACAATTTTCCACAAAGGTGGGAGGAGTAGGATTGATGTGGAATGCTGTCTTTTTTTTTTTTTTTGGCTTGGCACCCAATGAATATGTCTTTTTTATTTTTCAAATACATGACATTAAAAAGTTTAATGGGGTCAGTTGAATCATGTGAAAGGCTTGGGAATTGGAATAAGGCTATCAATTATTGACATTAATTTGCAAAATAGAAATCATTTTGCAAGAGTAAGTGTATTACTGTGTATGTACTCTTTGCAAGGAGATCAAGTGATAAAGTAGAAAATTAACCAGATTTAGAGTCATGAAAAACAGAGTTCTGGTTAGTTATCATGGATTAGCTATGTGATAGTGGTCAAAACACCTAGGCTTTTTGATGATTTAACCAACAGTGTGGCAGTCAAACATGATCAGGGTCCTGTATTGTTAAGTCTCTAAATTTCTTTTGGTAGATATGGAGTCTAGTAATTTCAGATATGCCTCCTAGTTCATATGTAATCTTGATGAACTACAATTTTAGGGTAAAACACATCTCAGTCTCTAGGGTTAATCTAACTTCCACAGACAAAACTGAGATCTGGGCCATTCCCTACTGCCCTCCCTCCTGTAGGAGGGGCACACAGCTTACACTGCTATCCTGATGTTGGCTCATTGAATTTTTGCATAGGCAGCAGTGATCTTTGTGAGAGAGTGATCTCACCCCTAAATATTGATTCAGATAAAGGAGCAACACACACAGGATCCCACCACTGCCACTTCTTAGTGCTCAGGTGTTTCACTTCAAATATAAGTGGCCTAGGAGCACTGGACTAAAGATAATTCTATCATTTTCTACTTTATAAACTCAATATTAACAAGGCTAAGAGTAGCAGTTGGTACTGTGCCATGGGAAAAAATACTTTTTTTTTTCAGAAATCTTTCCACAAGGCCTTTGAAATTTACTATTTCTTACCATAATAAGAGTCTCAGACAATGTTTGAAAACTTAGATAAAAAGGACAAATTCCTAAAAAAGAATATAAATCACTAATTGTGATTCAAGGAGAAACAGAACATCTCAGTGGACCTATGACCATAATCAGTAGCTGAAAATCCTCCTAAAAAGAAAACACTAGGCCTGGATCATTTTATGGGTAAAACTATCAAAACCAAAGAAATAGACAATTCTGACCTTACACAATCTCTTTCAGAGAATACTGAAAAAGAGGAATACTTCCTATGTTAGTTAGTATATAAGTTTATCTGTGTGTGATGGGAACCAAAGCAATAGTGGCTTAAACAATGTAGAATGGCATTCCTTTCTCACATCCTCCTGGAGATAGATGGCCAGGATAAGTCTGGCAGATCTAATCTTTATTGTCATACATGGCTCACATAGTGCTTCTAGGATCCTTTTACCTGTTGCTTGACCATCCCTAGGGCAGTACCTTTAATCACACTGTCCTAGAATATTCACAACCACATTCTTATTCTAGCCAGCAAGAGAGATGGATTGAAAAAGGGGGTGGGGCTCTTTCTTAAAAGCTACATCCCATCAATGACCTTATATCCCATCAATGAGAGCTTAGTCATGTGGTCATACAAAGTTGCGAGAGAGGCTACGAAATATAGTCTTTATTTTGGGCATCTGGGAGTCCACCTAAGAGTAGAAGGTTCTATTACCATAGAGGAAGGGGAGGACACAAATTAGCTGTCTCTGCCATATGCTCCAACTCCCCTTATACGGCAGATATTAACTTGATACCAGAATCTATAAGGACACTGGGAGTAAATATATATACCAAAAATCCTTTAAAAATGTACCAAATTGAGGGACACCTAGGTGGTTCAGTGGCTGAGTGTTTGCCTTTGGCTCAGAGTGTGATCCCTGAGTCCCGAGACTGAGTCCCTCATTGGGCTCCCTTTGGGGAGCCTGCTTCTCCCTCTGCCTATGTCTCTGCCTCTCTCTCTGTGTCTCTCATGAATAAATAAAATCTTTTAAAAAAGTATCAAATTGAATCAAGCAATGGATAAATAAGTATCTATTATATATTTTGTCCAATTATTTATTCCAGGAATGTAAGGTTGGCTCACTATGAGAAAATCTATTGATATAAATCATCACCTAATCAAATTCAAGAAGAAAAATTGATTATCTCAGTTGATACAAAACAATTTGATGAATTCAACCAAATTCATGTTAATTTTTTTTTAGTAAATAAGGAGGAGAAATTTCTTAATCTGATAAAAGATCTATAAAAATGTACATCAAACATCACACTCAACATTTTAATATTAAAACTATATTAGGATATTACAATTGAAGTTTTAACTCAGACACTAAAACACAATGAATGCTGCATATCAACTTATGGTAATAGACAAAAAGCAAGAATTTTCAAAGAAATTGGGTAAAAACCACTTCTAAGCCTGTTGTACTGCCTCAGCAATAGATGAGAAAGGATCAAGAGTGTGGAGAGGATAGGGGGTTTATGGATAGCTTTTACATAGATAAAGTTAAGCTGTGCATCTCCCTCTATCCCAGGAGTGAGATGTAGGGGTGGCCCTCATCTCAAGCTTAATGAAGTGGATTTCCATGAGGATTACTCAGATAGCTTTGTATGTGGTCCTTGCTGTTTGGGGAATAGTTCTGTTATAGTTGACACCCAAAGAACCTATAGAGGAGAGAGACAGTCCTGCTACTTACACTGGGTGGCAGACCCAGGAGAGCTGCTGTTATGTTGGGATAGATCTGTACTTACAGGATTTGTGAATACTTCCAAGGACACAAATGTGAGTCGCAGTGAGAGAGCTGCTGGCTTCAAGACAATCTGGCTTCTGTCTAAGAGAACCACCTACATGAGAGAGAGAATCCACCAGTGAGAACATGTCAGTACAGAAAACAAGGATGTGGCTGGCCTGAGAAGGGGCATTTCCCACACACCAGGAACAATGCTGGGAGGAGATGTCTAGGGGTTTCCACAGAGTTCATGAAAGAACCCACAGGAAAAAGAGTCAGCTTTATATACCTTCGAGGCACAGATAGCCTGGAAGCCAGCATACATAGCACTAGTTACTTACATGAGATTCAGTTCTACAGTTGATATAAAAGGCAAAAATGGCATGTCAGTAATGCCTTGTATTGCTTTTTATATCCTTATCTCATTTTCCTTTTTCTCATTCTTGCTTCCCTGAAATTACAGTCTTTCCAAAAAGTATTAACTCTCAATACTTGCTTCTGGTTCTGTTTTCTAGGAAAACTGAAATAAACAAATATCTGCTTATAAAAACTGTCCCCATGATGTCCACAAACATGGTGGCACTTGGTAAATGCTAGTTCCTTTTACTCCTTAAATATTATTCTTTTTTTTAAAGATTTTATTTATTTAGTCGAGAGAGAGAGAAAGAGAGAGAGAGAGAGAGAGAGAGAGAGAGAGGCAGAGACATAGGCAGAAGGAGAAGCAGGCTTCCTATAGGGTGCTTGATGCAGGACTCAATCCCAGGACCCCAGTCTCACGACCTAAGGCAAAGGCAGACGTTCAACCACTGAGCCACCCAGGTGCCCCTACCTTCTTTTACCTCTTCAACTAAAATAAAACAAACCATTTTTTTTAACAAACCATTTTTTAATGTTTTCTACATTATACTCATATTAAAAACTACAGCATGATTTATACAATAGCTGTAATCCCTTAAACATTTTTTAATATAAGGGAATAAGAGTAAACATCTTTACAAATAGATAATGCACAGAAATTTCTGTACTTTGCTAATTGCATGACCACAGTTAAATCTGTGAAGTACATTAGGAAGTTGATTTGGGTTGGAAATGCTGGCAGAGAAGGTAATACATTCTATTTCATCTGACCACTCTTTGTAAAAGCATTGAGTTTGGTAATACATTTATCAGCCCAAGGTTGCCTGAAAACAGTTCTCTTCACAATAGACTATGGCACTCATTACCATGAGTATTTTAGTTATTTTTCAGGAGATAATTTCTTTATGTTCTTTTTTGTTGTTGTTGTTACAGTTTTAGAATTACAATCTAAGGGAAAATGCTTTTACAGTTTTCCTCCACTAAAATACAATAAGATTCCCAGCCATTTGGGATTATTACATCTTCTTGCTCTTTGATTTAATAATTTCTCTCCAAACTCCTATGAATTAAATTATTTTTAAAAATAATTCTTATAAGCTCCCTTGAATAAGTCAATTTTATTATAAAAAGTTTTCAAATGAAAACTAGAAACCATATCCTTAATAGTTAACCTAATCCCTAGATTTAAAAAAATTTCTCCTCCCCCATTTTTTTTTAAATGGAAGAATCATTTTATATTTTATGACTAAGTTGCAATTTTGCTCTTCTTTCCTTATTCAGATATTATATATCTCTTAACATTTGTTTTAAAGTCCAGTTTTTATTTTAATCAAGGTAAACAGACTTAATATTTGAAGAGTCAAGTATTCCACGGTGTTTATGAAAAAGAGCAGACCTCTGAATGCTTCTCCTTCCTGATGCAAAGCTCTTCTTCCAGAGGCAACTACTTTGGACATTTTTTTTTCTTTATTTTGGTCCTTTCCATAGCTCCAAAACACATACCTACATTACACATACTTAGATCTTGAGTTTTCCACTTCAGGCATTATTCACTGACTATCTTCATGGAAGATGAGAGTTTAGTTCTTTTCCCTCCCTGATTCTTCAAACACTCCAGAGAGTTCTGTTACTTGTCTTTCTGTATTAGGACTTACACCTTCCTTTTGATGACTACTTTTGTAGCTTTGAAGTGTGTGGATGGTTAGTTTTTTTGGCATCTTGCAGGTCTGAAAATGTTCTGTTCTACTCCCACAGTTATTTTACAATTTTTGTGGGTATATAATTTCATGCTGAAGAGAATCATTCCTCAAAATTTTCTTGTCTTTTTTTGTTAGTCTATTGACTTGTCTTCAAATTCACCGATTCTTTCCATTGTAGTATTCAATTTGCTGTTATTATCCTATAACTTAAAACATTTTAGGTATTTTTCAATTGTAGAAATTCAATTCAATTCTTTTTAAAAACCTCCACATTTCTTTTGAAATTATTCACTCATATGCATTCTTTTCTATCAATTAAAAGATATTTATAAGGTTATTTAAAAATCCTTGGCTGAGAATTCCATTCTCTAGGTCATCTAATTGTCTTATAATATTGACTCTGTTACATTATCCTTCTTGGCATATCTATTAACTTATTTTGCCTATTGATATTGTGAATTATAGTATAGAAATTTGATTATTTCCTTCTGAAGAAAGTTGGCTGATTACCCTCAGGAGGCTTGGTTCTAAACTTTGTTGGGGGGGGTTTTATTTTGGTTTTGTCCTTTGTCTAAAGATTCAGTCCTTAGTTCTGAGATATGGCCTTTAATTCTGAAGTGTAGATCTTTGACCTATTAATAGGAACATAGGACCTAATCTTAATTGCTGTATCCATGCTATGGGCAGCCACTGAAATCTCCACTCACTTCTTATCCTTGCACAGCTGCTGCTTTCTGCTGGATTCCTAAGAGTACTGCTCTTTGCATGTTAGTTCAGGAGTCAGTAACAGCTCGAGGGCATTGGAGCCTTCCCCTCTGTAGGCTTTTGTGACTCTTCCCTCTGTAACTTTCCTCTCTGGGATTCTCCTTCCAATTTCCCATCACTCTGCTAGCTCCAAACATTGACCTCTGACTCCCTAGGGACCTCTCGTTTCTGTTTGGGCTCCATTCCTGTGCACCTGGGAAGTAGTGTTAGTGGCAATTAGCACTGTAAATGGAAAAATCTGTTAAATGTAGACATGATTGGTGTGCTTTCCTTCTTTCAAGACTCTCATCTTCTTATCTCGCCTGCTTTTCATTGCTCTCTAGTGGCTTTAGAAAGTTGTTTCATATTTTGTCCAAAACAATTATGTCTTAATAATTATTATAGGCATGAAGGTAAATCAGACATAAGCTAAATTACTATAGCCTAAAGTTAATGAAGGTTTTGGAGTAATTGAATGAGATAAATTCATAGAACAGGAACAACACAAACATTGGATATTAAATATTACTGTTATTAAAAGATCCTTGGCCATCTATGATGGATAGTTCGCACTTTTATTGGGTCTATCCCACTTTTTCTCTGCAAATCTTATTCTTCTTCTTCCAGGCATTCTAACCTCTGTCTCCATTCTTTCAGGTGTAAATCAAAAATTCTGGGATCCCTAGGTGGCTCAGCAGTTTAGTGCCCACCTGTGGCCCAGGGCGTGATCCTGGAGTCCAAGGATCCGAGTCCCACATCAGGCTCCCTGAGTGGAGCTTGTTTCTCCCTCTGCCTGTAACCCCCCATCCCCCGTGTCTCTCATGAATAAATAAATAAAATCTTAAAAAAAAAATTCCCCTTGGGGCACCTGGGTGGCTCAGTCAGTTAAGCATCTGCCTTTTGCTCAGCTCATGATCCCAGGGTCCTGGGATCCAGCCCCACATCAGGCTACTTGCTTGGCAGGGAGTCTGCTTCACCCAATTCCACTGCCCCTCCCCCTGTTCATGCTTTTTTTATTTTTTCCCCTCTCTCTCTCATATAAGGAAGTAAAATCCTTAAAAAAAAAAACCCTCCTATTTTACAGTTAGCTATTGACTCTCTAAGCCAGAACACAGAACTTGCCCCTTTACTGGTTTCCAGATGAACTATGAAAAGCTTTTGTGATTTTTTGGTAAATACTCTATTAAATTTTTATGGGGGTTATGGAGAACTGTCATATTCTTCTATGCACAGGATTTCCATTTAAATATCCTCATGTGAAGTTTTCATCTCTAAAGTGCCTCCTCCACACTTCCTCTGAACACTCCCTGTCTTCAGGGCACTGGCCCCTCCTCTCACATTTTTCTTTTTCTCTTCTACTTTTATTTTTCAGAGAAGATCAGTAAATTCTCTTTGGTTGAGGATTCCTCTGGCTTCTTACTCTCAGCTCTCAGTGGTTTACCAAGGAATTTCTTCTGAATACACAGGTGCTTATCCTAAGAGATATGGTGAGCTCATATTTCTCTGTCCTGTCAGTAGTGTTCTGTTCTCTTTCTTTCAATCTTTGCTTTTCCAGATTATGCTGAGCCTTGTTTGTATTATATTGCAGTATTGTGTAGTGTATTTTAATTATTTTTATATGTAAAAGTGGCCCATAACTTTTTCTAAACAAAAAGGCCATTTCTATTCTTTACAAGAGATTTGCAAATACATTTTTGGTGCTTTGGTGTTTGTAAATCAGTGAGTTGATTTTAGTGAATTAT
The DNA here is from genome assembly GCF_018345385.1 of Vulpes lagopus. NCBI lineage: Eukaryota > Metazoa > Chordata > Mammalia > Carnivora > Canidae > Vulpes > Vulpes lagopus. The sequence continues at coordinate 27,046,888 of NC_054824.1, read as the reverse complement.
CCACAGCATCATTGATAACTCTAAGGTCCCTTTTAGCTCTGGATTATATTATTCTGTGACTCACTAATGTGAATAAGAAGTAAGTAGGCCTTATTTCTAAGGCTATTTCCGGGCTATGTAGTTGTTAAATTCTAGGTCACAAATCATGTGCTCTCTAATGACTTATTGTTCATACCAGGGAATAATTATACTGTCTTTTTTTTTTTTTGTCATTCCAGTCTCTTGTTACCTCAGTGGTTGGTTATTATTCCATCTTTATGTGTAACAATAAGTTGGACTACATGCAGAATGGGAGCACAGAGTTCATGCATTGGTGGGAAATCTTTGCCTTGACTACCCATGACTAGGAATAGAGAGAGAAAAACAGTCAGGTTGCCATGAGACCAAGGGTTGCTCATCCTGAAACTTGGGTTAATTGTCACTGTAGTTTTCTTAGAGTTGATTAAGGCATTTCTCAATCACCATAGACTTAAGAGTGTTTTGTCTACTTTGTTAGAAAACAAACACACAATGTTGTTTAGCTTTCTTCTTTTGTTTTAGGAAAGAAGCAGTTCATTCAAGGAGCTAAAATGTCCATATAGCAACTAGATGCAATAAAGAGCAGTGTAAGCATGCAGAACCTATTTTGCTATTTCTAAATCTGCTTGGTCATCAGGAACAGGATAAAAGAACCTCTTTAAATTATTGTGAATAATGAAGATGAAGGGCACTTACACGTCAATCAACTAAGAGACAAAATTTTTGGTTTGTTGGTCATCCAAGAACTAAGCTAACAATTGTGTACTTACCATATGCTGGTGTATAATGTGTTTTAACTTCTCAATTCATTTTTATAATAACCAATGAACTGAGTAGCTTTATTATCTTTAATTTACAGATGAGAGATAGCTGAGGAATTACATAAAGTATTCAATGCCGGTAGGATCGACATTCAAGTCCAGGTGGCCCTATTGTGGGACCTACATAGTAGAGTAGAATGGATACATCAGTTTAGTTAGTCACATATTAAAAAATGGATGTGGTCAGTTGATTTCTAGGTGCCTGCTTCTAATCAAAGGTAGTATCATCTAGGACCCTGGGTGCCTATTTCTCAGGGTTGCTTTTTCCAAGTCCAAAAGTCTTCACTGTTTCAGATTGCTCAAAGTTTATCCAGACTGGTCTCTACTTCTATGCTTTTTGGAGTGGTCATCCCATATTCAGGGGTATTTTTATTAACTGTTATGGTTCATTTGTCTCCTCTGTATAAAACATTTGAGTTATCAGAAAAAGGAAGAATGAATTAGGGAGTAGAAGGAGGTTTTAATGCAGAAGGGGCTGCACTTTTTTAAACCCCAGGGAGAATCCTGGAGAAAAATATAAGGTAGGCAGATAGCAGCCACTGCAACTAGGACCCAATATTTAGGATGACCTGTGATTTCCCAGTGGCTAGAAATATTTCATTTGGGAAGCCAATTCAATGCAAATGGTCTGCATCACTTATCTGTGCCTGCACAGTTTTGATAGACGCTTGGGTTGTCAGCTTTGCTGTTGTCTTCTTTTGTTCTTAACCGTATTTTGATTTAGCTTGGTTATAAAAGCCAAGGAAATGTGCTATTATGCAGTTTTTTATTCAGATTTAATATGTCCACATTATTTGGTCTATTATGTTTTTGTTTGTAGACTTCAGGATAGGCTTCTTAGATGATTAACTTTTCTACTAGAAATCTAAAACATTTTTCATTTAGGAAACATGCTAATGAATACAAGAAATAATTGGAAATGTCCATCTTTGTTGTCAGAATAGAAATCAACAATAATTGTTGCTTTTACCATGAGGTTAATGCAATATTAATTATAATTCCATAAGAAATACAGGTGTTCAACAAAAGCAAATGACTACTTTCATTCTATCTAGTTTGCTCTTTCTCTTAAATGGGAGCAGAAGGAGCAGTAGTAGCTGTGCAGATCAAGTAGAGTAAGCAAAGAGGTTAGGTAACTCAGTCCTAGCCAGACTGCCTTGGTTTGAAATCCAGCTCTGATATGCATTAACTGTGCAATCTTTACTTTGTGCTCTCAGTTTCTTTATTCATAAAATGAGAGTAATAAAAGTAATACCTCATAGAGTTGTTGCAATACTTAACAATTCGATTATAAACAAGCATAGCTCTTAAGAGTGCTCAGCAAATTGTATGCACATAATAGCTTTTAGGCATATAAAAGGTGAATAGAAGAACTGGATTCTTGTGTTACCAAACCAGTATAACTCTAAGTGGATGGGTACATTAATAAATAGAGATGATAAATTCAAAATTTTAAAAAAAGATTTTATTTATTTATTCATGAGAGACACACATAGAGAAGCAGAGACACAGGCAGAGGGAGAAGCAGGCTCCCTATGGGGAGCCCAATGCGGACTCCATTCCTCATCCCAGGATCATGCCTTGGGCCAAAGGCAGATGCTCAACCACTGAGCTACCCAGGCATCCTGAAATGATACATTTAATATGTGTCCCTTATTGTGATAATATGAGCTTTTATAGATAAATGTCTAGCTAACTTTTTGTTATCTGCAGAAAGTTCAGCTACTTGGATTAGCCTCAGAAAATACTCAATCAGGGCAGCCCCAGTGGCTCAGTGGTTTAGCATCGCCTTCGGCCGGGGGTGTGATCCTGGAGACCGGGGATGGAGTCCCACGTCGGGTTCCCTGCATGGAGCCTGCTTCTCCCTCTGCCTGTGTCTCTGCCTCTCTCTCTCTCTCTGTGTCTCTCATGAATAAATAAATACATAAGTCTTTTAAAAAAAAAGAATCAGCAAATAACTTTTAATTCCTCTTAATTTTTTCTTTAAGCCATTGCTAAAGCCAATCACATACATTTAGTAAAAAATCTCCACCTAAAAGGAACCATAATTTCATTGATTCATAATCCTGGCTACAGATTTGAGATACCTGGGTTAGCTTTTAAACTTAGTCTCAGACCAGAACATGAAGACTCCTAACTCTGGGAAATGAACTAGGGGTGGTGGAAGGGGAGGATAGTGGGGGGTGGGGGTGAATGGGTGATGGGCACTGAGGGGGGCACTTGACGGGATGAGCACTGGGTGTTATTCTGTATGTTGGCAAATTGAACACCAATAAAAAAATAAATTTATTATTAAAAAAAAAACAGTCTCAGAGAATCTGAGACTAATTGACCTAATCTGATTTAATTGACCTAAGAATGATTTTCAGTTATGTCCAGAGTTGGGAATCAGTGATAGGATTCATCACAAAAACAAACTTATATAACTCTCCAGTATCTGTCCATAGGTAAAAACACCTAAGGGCTTTATCTTAAGGGCTTTTCTTAAGCTACATTTTTGGGCAGTTTTTCCTGAAGTTGGTATAAGTATCATATTAGTACATGGAAAAGATTTTTTAGTTTTCATAATTTTATTTTGTTGTGTATGGAACAAATATCAGCTTTTCAGACATGATTTAATGGATATTATTGCTTAGGAGTTTACTTAAAGTGAGTTGATTTAAAAAAGTATTAAGTGACTAATAACATAGATAGCTGTACTGTGCTGGATAGTATCACCCCCCACCCCCCCTCCCCCCCGCCAAATTCACGTCCTCTGAATCTCAGATTATGACCTCATTTGGTAATAGGGTTGTTGCATACGTAATTACGATGGGGTCTTACTGGAGTAGGATGAGCATTTAATCCAATAAGGACTTAATCCAATATGTTCTTATAAGTAGAGAAGAAGAGACTGACAGATACACAGGAAGGATGCTATGCAATAATGGAGGTAGAGATTGGAATGATGCATCTACAAGACAAGGAATGCCAGGGATTGTTGGCAGCCATCAAAAACTAGGAAGAGTCAAGGCAGGATCCTCCACAAGACCTTCAGAGGAACCATGGCTCTGCTAACATCTTTCTGACTTCTAGTATCCACAACTACAAGAGAATAAATTTCTGTTATTTTAAGCCACCAAATTGTGGTACTTTGTTAAGTCAGCCCTAGGAAACTAATACAAGGACAAGGCAAAATAATGAACTGGGAATGTGAATGGCTGGAGTTGGGGACACACTGCCTTAGGATAAAGCTCAAAGTTTTCCATGTGGCTTAAAAGTATCACTAGGTGTTATATGCAATGATAAATAGTTGAATACTGCATCTGAGACTAATGATCTACTCTATATTGGCTAACTGAATTTAAATTAAAAAAAATCTCACTGCCATCTGATTCTGATGACTTCCAATAACCTCTCTTGCCATTTTCCCTTTTACAAATTATGCTTTCGCTATACCGAGCTGTTCTCAGCTTCTGAATTTCTTTTACTTAAGGGAGATGATAGATGGCATTCCCTCTTCCTTTATTACTGGCAGGTCTTTTCATCTCTATAACATCTCCTTACCCTGCAGATCTCAACTATATATAATTTTCTCCCCAGAAAGTCTCCTAAAACCTAGATTAGGTAAATTCTTCTGTTTTTGTCTGTACCTCTCTCTAGTTTTCCTTTCATTATATTCATTGCCCTTTATTGTTGACAATTGTTGAATTGCCTATTTTCTTTGCTAGACATATCTCATATCTTTGTTGGTCAACATCGTTTCTCCAATACCTGATACAGTGTCTGACATACAGGAGACACTCAATAAATATGTCAAATAAATACTTAATATTCCATGTAAATCCTGGAAAAGGATGTATTTCCAGTTGCCTTCATAGTGTATCATTTATCTATACATATTTTATTTGTGGCCAGATCTGACATTGATGGGTTATTACCACCAACTTTTACTACTTGTTATCTCTTGATATAGACCTGGGGAGATAGAGACCTTGTTATCTCTTGATATAGACCTGAGTCAAACAATATGTCTCTTCTTGGTTCTGCCACTAATTAGCTGTGTGATATTAAACAAACTATTATGATCCGTGGTTCTCAGTTTGTTAACTGAAGGAGATGGACTGGTGGTCATTTAAAACTCCTTCCAGACCAAAGAGCATGTTTTAAGATGGGACCTTATACCATCTGCTTAGAATTCTAATAACTGTTTTAGCCAGAATAGCATCATTGTGAATATGGAAAATTGGTGCTTCGGAGCCATTCCATCTTCCTTCTGATGGGCCTCCTGACCTACAGAGACTGGAAGGCCAGAAGTGACATTACAGAGATTCTCTTGCACTTACTGTATGGAATATGATGTGGGTTTGGCTGGTTAGACGGGATTTGGAAGGTAGAAGTGAAGTGGAAGCTCCATTTCTTTTAGTATTTCTACTGTCAAGCCCAGTTGTGAAAGTTTTGAAAAATTTTTCTAAGATAATCTTAGCAGAGGTCTCAGTGTCCAGCCACCAGCTGTGTGGGTGTCACAACAGAGGAGATGGCATTTTTTGTGCATCTGTGGATGACAGTAGGCAGTTAATTCAGAAATGGGCAGCAGTTTCAGTGAATCTTTTTATGACATGATTTTGTGATCATGGCAAGTGGGATATGGTTTGGAGGCAGAGGCCTCCTGTCTATAGAAGAGAGAGCAGCTCTTTGGTGGACCTGTTCTGTGTTGTGGCTTTGAGGGGTGAATATTTAATCTCAAGTCTGTTTCTTCACTCTTCCCAGAGTTATAGAAGCTGTATATTCTTCAGTTCTGTATCCCTTTCTATTTAAACTGGCTTAAGTGGATTTTGTTTTATGCAACTGAATCCTGATATAAAGGTGGACATTTATGGAACTCAATCAAGAACAGAATAATTTTAATAAGGCTTTATAATAATAAGATTATTTTCCATTTCACTTCAATTCTACCATTAAGTTCAGGATAAAGACTTTGCCGGTAAACATTCACAGTAGAGTCATTATGAAATAATTCCTAATATCTAGCTCCCTGAGAGTGTTTTGCCTTATTACCATGGCACGTGTTACTCTCAAAGTGATTTCATTCTCTTTGTTCTGTTTATATTATAGCTCACTTGACAGATTCAAACACGAATAAATCAAGGTCTGTTACCTGTGCTAAGAGAGACCTTGGGGAATTCTATCCTTACAAATTATAAGTAAGCAAAAAGTCATTTTTAATCTTCTTCCTGAGCTAAGGAAGTCAAGGCTCTCAACCCCACTCTAAAGCATCCTGATCTACAGCACCCACTGTCACTATGTATTTACCGGCCTGAAAACATTGACTAGCTCAGCTTGAGGGTTTGACACATAGGTAAAAGGTCCAAATCTTGCATTTGGATTGATTTCCCAGGTAAATCAGGAAATTATTTGTTAAGAAGTTCAGAGTGTCAGGAAAAAAGCCCTTTGAAAATGCAGAGAACAACTTGACAGTATGCTCCTGGTTAGAAATTAGGTTTTACAGATGTCCTTCCTCCTGACTCAGCTGGTATCTCCCATGGCTGTGTGTTATTTTGTTTTGTTTTGATTTTTGATTTTTTGTTTTTTGTTTTTTTCAGGCCATGTGTCTGGCTATGGAGAATAAAAGTCCCAGCAAACCAACTATTGGTTCTTTAATATGAGTATGAGATGAAATCACTGTACTTTGAAAATACTGTGTGTATTTTACCGGGTGTTTCCTGACAAAGACAGGTGCTAAGGATGGGAAACAACTTTGTTTAAAGTATTTGGCAAGTATGGGTATACCCACTATGGAAAACAGTAGGGAGGTTCCTTGGAAAACTAAAAGTAGAACTACATATAATTCAGCAATTCTGTTTCTGGGTATTTATTTGAAGAAAATTAAAATATGAATTTGAAAAGATATATGTACCCCCACCCCATGTTCATTGCAGTATTATTTATAATAGCCAAGATATGGAAACAACCTAAGTGTTTATTGATGGATAAATAGATAAATTGTTATATATATCTGTATCTATATATATCACAATTTCTATATATATAGAATTTATAATATATATATCACAATGGACTATTATAAGAAAGAAATCTTGCCACTTGTGTGCAAGATTTGTATATATATACAAACTAAGCCCATAGATTGGCAGTTACCAGAGGTGGAGGGTGGCGATGGGAGGGGAGAAATGAGTGAACTCTTTTTATTTTTAGTTTAAATGAATTGGAAAAAAAAAAGAGGAAATATTTATGGTGTCTAGATGGAGACACAAACTATAACATCTTTCTTTGTTTTGTGCCAGTTGATAATTGCATTATCCAAGTTTCAACTATTATACTATGTACTACTATGATACTGCGTTTTGGCTAATGACCTGGATAATATGATTTTTTCCTACTTTACTGATGGGGAAGATGAAGTAAACAAATGTTAACAGAAGTTGCTCAGGTCACATGACTGACAAGAAGATCTGACTCTGACCTAGGGCTCTTTCTGCTACTGCCTGTGATTTTCACACCACATTCCAGAGATGCTTCAGGCTATCTTGAGAGGTTGTAGTTTGTATGCCAATGGGGAAATTAAGAGAGGATTTGAAGTTAAGGGTTGAGATGATGAATTCCCACAACCTTTAAATCAGAACACAATTGCCTTTATTCATTTTAGGTACTAGGATTCCACAAAGATTTCATTTAAAAAGATTTCAAATATAAAAAAGTTTGGACTAAAAATGTCTTCTTGATATTTCTGTTCTATCCTATTTCGCTTTTTCTCTCTTCTTGCCTTAAACTTTTCTAATTTATCTGCTTTTTATGGGAAAAAAAAAAAAGGAGGTGATGCCCTGTGCTATGTGAATGGCCACAGGCATATCAGTTCAGTTCAGTTCAGTTCAATAAACATTCTTTGTTTACCTATTCTTCAATATTTTTCATTCAGTAAATAATGGGGAGTCTATGCTAGGGACACAAACACAAAGAACACAAGGTGCCTGTCCTCACCACTGGATGCATGACTTTGGTGTGGGAGTGAGGAAGGGAACTTTAAGTCCAAGGGACTAGATAGATATGAAAACTTTTGTTGGCTGCACTCACCTCATGGTGATATGAATAAAGGTAGTTTGGCTTTTGCTGACTGTGCATTCCTGTGTCCCCTCTTACATAGGTGAGACTGGAGGGCATGTCCTTAGGGCAGATCTGAAGAGAAAATAAGAAAAGCAAAGAGGATTGTGGTGTCTTCCTGTTCTCACCTGACTTGCTAAGCTTCAACAAGCTACAGGTTGGATGCAAGATTCCAATCTTAAGTGTTTTCTAGGCTGATGATGCCTCTTTTACAAGCTGGATTGGATTCACACATTTTTTTTTTTAGGCAGAAAAATTTGTATGTAAGCATTTAGAAACTATCAACAGCCAATTTGGATTCAATTCAAATGATAAATAGACCATTGTATTCTGACAGTCTCAGGAGATGCCACATAACCACTGGGGGGGAAAAACCCAGGTGGAATTCATGATAGGTCAGTACACTGAATGCATAACTTTTTCTCATGATGCTATTGTTTTAGCATTACTAGACAGTTTCCTGCATTTTAGAGACAAACTTGATAACAATATATGGTTATTTTCTAAAGTTGGTTAGATTTATCTTGCATCGTTATTCTTACAGACATTAATTCACATTCCTCATGTTATAGGGGCAGTTTTAGCTGGGCTTCTAATGACATAGAAAAGACCTTCCTTGACATTACTTATTTTGACCATTCTCTAATTACTGGTGGGATTCATGTCAGCAATGAACAGGGAACTTTTCATTAGCATATTAGACCTTACTTAAAATCAAGTCTTTAACTTGAGGATTTGACCTGGCTATAGGATTTAGGCTTTCTAATGTTTAAGTCATAAAGCTCCAGCCACTTGCAGGCTCACCCCATACTGTATGTATTAGCTTGCTAAGGGCTGCCATAACAATATACTGTGGAATGGATGGTTTAAACAACAGAAATTTATTGTCTCATAGTTCCAGAAGCTAGGAGTCCACGATCAAGTTGTTAGCCGGGTTGGTTTCTTTTGAGAGCTGTGAGGGAAGATTTTGTTCAAGTTTCTCTCCTTGGCTTCTGTATGGCCTTGTTCTCCCTATGTCTTCACATGGCCTTCCCTCCACATGTACCTATATCCTATTCGCTTTGTGTAAGGACACCAAGTCATATTGGATTAGGCCCATTCCTATGACCACATTTTACCTTAATTACCTCATAAAGACCCTATTTCCAATTGTAGTCACATTCTGAGATAACTAGGAGTTAGGACTTAAAAATGAATTTTGAGAGGATACAGTTCAGTCCATAATAGCATGTATTCAAGCTAATGCATCTGAGTGAAAACATTTCTATAGATATGAATTGGTATACTTCTTTTTTAAAATTTGGCTTTATTAGTAACATGGGAAAATATGAACTAAGATTTTACTTTGGTTTATTATCTTAAGGCTTTAAATAAAGGTAACAGATTTATATAATGTAAATATCTTAGCTATAAGATATTATAAATGGAAAAGAGAAGGCAAATTCTTTTTCATAGAACCTTGTTGGTGGACACAACACACATATAATACTGGATACTTAAGAGTATTTCATTATGTAGTAAGAATGAAGAAGTAAGGACATAGCCAGCAATGTAAGGCATCTTCTTATAAAGTGTAAATTTATTTATTTTTAAAGATTTTATTTATTTATTTATTTATTTATTTATTTACTTACTTACTTACTTACTTACTTATTTACTTATTTCCTTACTTATTTGAGAGAAAGAAAGCTAGTGAGAGCATGTATCCAAGATCTGGGGAAGGGCAGAGGAGGAAGGAGATGGCAAGGGAGAGAGTCCCAAGCAGACTCCAGGCTAAGCTTGGAACAGAGGTGGGGCTTGATCTCTTGACCCTGAGATAATGACTTTAGCTGAACCAAGAGTTGGGTGTTTAACCAAGCAACCCAGGTGCCCTTAAACTTATTTATTTTTACAAATAGTTTTATAGCACTTGCCATGTGCTATTTTAATCACTTGAATCTATTAACTAATTTAACCTTTACAGTAAGTCTGTGTGGAAGGCACTATTATAATTATCAACACTATTTCATAAATGAGCAATCAGAGGCCATGAGAGGTTAAGTTACTTGTCCATAGTTACAGAGTTAGTAAATAGTAGTACTGAGATTCTGGCTCTAGGGTCTGGACTTTTGATGAGTATGCTGTGCTACTAAGAAAGTAGGGGAAATGAGGAGAGTTGTGGCCCCACATAGATGAGAGTGCTGTGTTAAGGATGGTCTACCCAATAGACAGAACAGAAGGGACTCTGAGGATAAACTACAATGTTAGGACTGTGCCATTTGGTCCTGGTTCAGAAGCCATTTGTTCTCTCCCTTCCAGACCATGACCTCTTACAGCTACTGGCCCATTTCTCTGTTCCCCTTTACAACAAACCCACAAGAACAGCTTGTCTTTATTCACAGTTTCCATATTTTTTTTTTTAAGATTTTATTTATCTATTTACAAGAGACACACACACACAGAAAGAGAGAGAGAGAGAGAAGCAGAGACACAGGCAGAGGGAGAAGCAGGCTCCATGCAGGGAGCCTGACATGGGACTCGATCCCAGGACTCTAGGATCACGCCCTGGGCCAAAGGCAGGCTCTAAATGCTGAGCTACCCAGGGATCCCCTAGTTTCCATATTCTTACCTCCTGTTCTCTCTTCTGCCTGCCCTGATCTGATTTCTTTCCCTCGCCTATCAAAAGGAATCTTACCAACATCACCTTATCTTGCCACAGTGTCCATTTTTTTTTGTTTTTATATTGGAGCACCTTTCAGAAGTATGACACATAGCGCTTCTTTCTTTTCCCAAAACATTTTGTTCTCTTGGTTTCTGTCTCATGATACTCTCCTTTTCCCACCTATTTCACTAGCTGTGGCTTTCTGTTTCTGGCTTCCTTTTATGATGTTGGAATACCCAATGAGGGCTCATTCTGGGCCCTTATCTCTTTTCTATTCATATTCTTTTCTTAGGTGATTGCTAACGACTGAATTGTATCCCCTCCTAAAATTCATCTGTCGAAGTGGTTACCAAAGTAGCTGTATCTGTCTTTGGTAGGTAATACTCTGTTTAGTTTCCCCCTTTCTGCACCTACAGGCCAGAAATAGCTCCTAAACAGGGAGTGCGGTTGTGGGGGTCATCTCATTTGTTATCTTCTTTCAGATATCACAGTCCTTTGCTTCCTGCCTCTGCATTTTGAAAACATTTATTTCAGATAAACAGCTTTATGTACAATTGGATGGTTTTTATTAAATTTACAAAGTTGTATGACCATCTCCCTAATTCAGTTTTGGAACATTTTCCTCATTCCAGTAAGGACTTTATGTTCTTTTATAGTTATTTTCCATTCCCACTACTGACCCCAGGCAACTGTTAATATACTCTGTTTCTACAGATTTGCCTTTGTGGACATTTCATATAAGTAGAATCATATATGCAGTCTTTGTATCTGGCTTCTTTTACTGAACATAATACATTTGAGATTCATCCATTTTGCTGCATTATGGGTACTTGATTCATTTTTATTGCTGAAGAGTATTCCTTTGTGTGGATATTCCACATTTAGTTTTTCTATTCACTGGTTGGTGAGCATTTGAGTTGTTTCCACTTTTTGACTTGTGAATAAAGCTGCTATGAACAGCAACAACAATAACAACAACACAAAGATTAAATGAGGTCACAAGGGTAGGGCCCTAATCTGATAGGACTGTGGCCTCAAGAAGAGGAAGACATTTCTCTCTCATTCTTGCTGCTATTCTGCCTTTTGAGGACACAGTGAGAAAGCAGCTGACTACAAGCCAGGAAGGAAGGCCTCACCAGAATCTGGCTGTTCTAGCACTGATCTAGGAATGCCAGCCATCAAAACTGAGAAAATAAATTTCTGTTGTTTAAGCCACTTGGTCTATGGCATTTTGTTATGGCCACCTAAGCTGACTAATACAATGGTCCGATCAACATTTTGGGTTTTTGTTGTTGTTTTTTAAAGATTTTATTCATTTATTAATGAGGGACACAGAGAGAGGCAGAGACACAGGCAGACGGAGAAGCAGGCTTCTCATAGGGAGCCTGATGTGAGACTTGATCTCAAGATCCTGGGATCACGACCTGAGCCGTAGGCAGAAGCTTAACTAATATGCCACCCAGGCGCCCTCAACACTTTGATTTTAAATGGCATCTATATGCTAATGACATCAAAATTTATGTCATAACTTTCTCCACTAAAATCTAAATTCACACATGAAACTGCTTATGTGATGTTTCCATTTGGCATGCAATAGAAATGCCAAAGTTAATATCAAGATAGATTTTTATCTGTAAATCTGTTTCTATCTTCCTTTTCTTTAGTAAATGATACCATTGTCTATTTATCCAGCTACTCTAATAAAAAATTTACGAATTAGCCTTGAGTCTTCTTTCCCTCATTTTCTATATCTCTTCCACCAGCAATCCCTGTCAGTTTTGCTTTTTGAACATATCTCAAATCCATCTATTTATCTCCATCTTTTCTATACAGTCTTAGTCCAAATTACTATAGTCATTACTGCATTTCTTCTTGTAGACACCCTTCTTCAAGTCCCTGCAGAAAGGGAAAATCATCTTCTTGGAAAATAATTTGGACCATGTCACTCACTTGCTTAAAATCTTTCACTGACCTTCATTTACCTTAGAATAAAATCCAAATTCCCTGCCAAAGTCTTGAAGGCTCTACTTGTTTATTGGTGTATCTCCCAGAATTTAGAATAGTGACTAGCACAAAGGAAGTACTCAAGAAATTATTTTCAAATAGATAATCTATTCTTCATTTACATCTCTAACCTCATTTCATAATGTTCTCCCCCAACTCATGAACCTCCACCCACACTTGCCTTTTTTTCTTAGAGAAATATTAAAATATTTAGAGAATATGAAATATTTTTGCCACAGGGCCTTTGCACTTGCTGTTATTGCTAAGGAGAACCCTCTTTCCAAGATATTTTCATGGCTGACTCTTGTTATTCAATTTTCATATTAAATGCTGCCTTCTCAATGGGGCCTACCCTGACCACCCTCTATTCTTTTCACTCTATCAAATTACTTCCACATTTATTTAGGTATACCAAAATTAGTATACCCTTTTTTCTCTTGGAGTAGACTATAGCTGAGAAAGACATTGCATGGTCTTCAGAGACAGAAACCCATGAAAGGGTTTTAATCACCATTTGCTTACAAGAGTAGATTCTTTGATATTCTAGACAAACAGTCTGGACTAGGATATTCGTAGGGTGGTTTACATAGTGACAAATGTGGATACCAGGACACAATTCATATTTAAACCTCTGTGGTGAAACTCAGCAACAGTTCAAGGAAAGAAGATGGATATTCTGAGCTTGTAGGGGAGGCTGGGGTATGCCACTCAGATCTACCCTTCAGTATTGAGGCTCATTTCCTCAATTGCTGGAAGATTTGTTTCTAATAGTCACAATTGGTTCCTTCCCTAGGATCTGCTCTCACCAAAAGGAGCCGCCTTGCCCAAATATACTCACCCTCACCAGGATGGACCCCATTCAGAGACTGGTTGTTGAAGATTTTGTCCCATGGTTTAAATTTGGAACATCTCTGAAGGGCCATCAGCTCCAGTGTTCCTTATGGATAGGCAACTGCATTACACTTCAACTTCTCTGCCCACTCCTACTTCCTTCTCTTCCATTTACATCACTGCTCATTATCCCCAAGGGCATGACCAATCATTCACCTATTCACAGACCCTCATCTCAGCTTCTTCTGTCCCAGGAGCATCCTACCTATGACAAACCCTTTCATTTGTTATCTGAGGACAGAAGTTATGGGTATGTGGGGACATCCAATTTCCATTTTGCTTTATTGAGGTTACAAAGATAAAAATTTCCTTGTAATTAGTTATATATATAAAAAGAACAAAAAAGCAAGACTTCTAAACAAAATAACTATAGGCTGGGGCTTCCTTTGGGGGCAGATATGCAGCCTATTTTAGCCTTTTTTTGCTTAAGAACAACAGAAAATAGTTTTAGTCTGTTAATGCCATCAATTTCCTAGGATTTATAAACAGATTAGCACATGCATGACGGTGTTAGGGATTTTAGGCACATGTAGATGATTTTCCTTTGGTTCAGTTTTTGGGTTTGTTTATTTACTATCTTTCTCCTCTTACTAAAATGTAAACTCCCTGAAACCAGGAAGCATCTCATTCTTGCCCCAACTCTTGGCATCTTGCCCAGCATACAGAAGGGCTTGGTAACATGCACTTGAGAAAATGCTCTGCATCACTTGCCATCAGGGAAATACAAATCAAAACCACAATGAGATACCACCTCACACCAGTGAGAATGGGGAAAATTAACAAGGCAGGAAACCACAAATGTTGGAGAGGATGTGGAGAAAAGGGAACCCTCTTACACTGTTGGTGGGAATGTGAACTGGTGCAGCCACTCTGGAAAACTGTGTGGAGGTTCCTCAAAGAGTTAAAAATAGACCTACCAATTGCACTGCTGGGGATTTACCCCAATGATTCAGATGCGATGAAACGCCAGGACACCTGCACCCCGATGTTTCTAGCAGCAATGTCCACAATAGCCAAACTGTGGAAGGAGCCTCGGTGTCCATCGAAAGATGAATGGATAAAGAAGCTGTGGTTTATGTATACAATGGAATATTACTCAGCCATTAGAAACGACAAATACCCCCCATTTGCCTTGACGTGGATGGAACTGGAGGGTATTATGCTGAGTGCAGTAAGTCAATCGGAGAAGGACAAACAGTGTATGTTCTCATTCATTTGGGGAATATAAATAATAGTGAAAGGGAATATAAAGGAAGGGAGAAGAAATGTGTGGGAAATATCAGGAAGGGAGACAGAACATAAAGACTCCTAACTCTGGGAAACGAACTAGGGGTGGTGGAAGGGGAGGAGGGCAGGGGGTGGAGAGGAATGGGTGACGGGCACTGAGGGGGACACTTGACGGGATGAGCACTGGGTGTTATTCTGTATGTTGGTAAATTGAACACCAATAGAAATTAATTCATTAAAAAAAAGAAGGGCTTGGTAAATAACTGTTAAATCAATGCTGCTCTATGCACTTCTTTCTTGTCTTCTGGCATGTAGGTGGATGGTCAAAGGCCTTTAGTCTGGTGTAGAGAGCCAGTGAGGACTCTTGAGTCCAGCAGATGCTGATTGAGGTGGAGACAGAAGCTCGTGCTTATTTTCCTAGAAGGTTTTTACAAATTGCCAGGAAGAGAGCTAGAACAGGCAATATTTGGAGCTCATCTCAGTGGGATATTGCCAGATGAAGAAGTCAGGAAAAGATGTGGATCATAAAGCCAAGGGGTTGAATCCAGAAGTTAGAGAGCAGGTCATTATAGAATGTACTGTTTGAATTAGGCTTCTGAGCTGGGACTGAATTCCAACTCTGCCCTGGACTGTGTGACCTTGGTCAAATCACTCAAATACTTAAGTAGTCCAAATAAGGCTACCTTATTTACCATATAAAGTTAATAGTAGCACTCATAAAGTCTTATTATGAAGACTTAGGAAATTAAAATCACATGTGGAACATGATAAATGTTAGTTCTTATTAGTAAGGCAGCCAGTTGGTCAGTAGAGAAACAAGGCAGGACTATTTGGAGAAGCAAGTTTTGTGATTTGTGCACCCAAAGAAGGAATAACCAAAAGCTAGATCTCTGCCCATTGATAGTTCAGGACTTGCCATTTTATCCTTTGCACAGAGCCTGAAACAGAGGTAGGGTGAGGCAAAGAGTCTTGCAGCTGTGGCAGGATCCTCTGAGCTTTACCTATGAGCTCAGGGAGGTCAGGAAGTCCAACACAAGTGGAATATATCTCCTATGCTCACAAAGGAAAATAATTGAGAAGTTTGGAGCACAAAAGCAGAACCTCAAGAAATAGCACTGCGCTGAGATCCCTTTTTTATTTTTCAAGATTTTTTTTTTCTTTATTTGAGAGAGAGTGAGAGAGAGAGAGAGAAAAAGAGAGAGAGAGCAGTGTGAGGGGCAGAGGGAATCTCCAGTAGACTCCCCACTGAGCATGGAGCCCAGCACAAGGCTCAATCTCACCAACCTGAGATCAAGACCCTGAGACCGTGACCTGAGCTGAAGTCAAGACTTGGAGGCTTAACCAACTGAGCCACCCAAGTGCCCCTGAGATCCCTTTAATTAGAGGAAAGGAAAGCCCTTCAGGGTACTGAAGAGCTTCAGGGTACTTCAGAGCACTGTCCAGTGGAGAGTGTGTGATTTTCCTTTCCTTGAGGTGGTCACTTTGCTTTAGGAATCTCAAGGGCTTGGAGAAGCATTTGTCTAGCACTATGCTTCTCAATAGTACTCTCATTCAAGTGGAATTAGATGTGTTTGTGTAAAATAAAGACTGATGTGTTCATTGTTGGATGCCTACAAGGATCATTCTCCCCTCCTCCATCATTACAGAGTCCAATTTTTGTAGTAGTTGTTGTTCAAGTACTTATCCCTCTGCTTCAGGTAAAGAGAGGCAACCTCTAGCTTTTAGCTCTTAGCTTGATTAGTCTTAAGAGTCACAATCTTAAAGATAAGAGTCCTTTATCTGTGATTGTTCAGGGATTGTCATGTGACCAGTTGAAGGGAATGAACAGAGAGATTTTTTGGAATTGTCTCTCTCTTCTGGGAAAGTTTTGGAAAGTAGCCACTTTTTCTTCGAAGTTGTTGTACATAAATATGTGGCCTAGATGTGTGAAGATAAAGCTGATCAGAAAATAGTGGGGGAAAAAGAGAAGATGACCCTGGATAAAGCAAATCCTGATGCTCACCTTGTGTCTAGACTTTTAGAGCTTGTGGCCAGTAAATTCTTTTTTAGTGTAAGCAACTTTGAATTGGGTTTTGGTGACTTGTGGCTTAAAGTAGCCATCATAATCTTGCTGCATTATATTCTATCCATAGCTTGGAGTGAACTTGGAGTGCACAAAATGTTTGGCTCAACATGTTTTATCTGCACACATTTTATTCATTTTAAAAACATAGGTTGGAGGGTTCTCTCTCTCCCTCTCCCTCTGTCCCTCCCCTTGCTTGTGTGTGCTCTCTTTCACTTGCTCTCTCTTCCAAAAATCAATCAATCAATCAATCAATCAATCAATCAATCTAAAAAAATCCCAAAGGTTGGAGCTATTGCAGAAATGAAGAGAAGATCCTATATTTTCAAGGATCTTCTATTAAAAGTTCTCACTTCCACATTTAGCTTGTCACAGGCAGACCTCTTTGATGGCTGAGAGGTTCAGGTTCCAGAATCAGGTCTTCAGTCTCCTTTGATCTTACAGGACATGCTAACTCTGCCTGTCACATCAGAAGCACTGAGCTGGAGGAGTGCTAGGAGGGAGTGGGTGAAGGTGAGAATGAGGAACAAGGATGAAGAGCACAGGTACTCATAAGGGTCAACAACTTGTGAAACGAATCCTGTGAAATTTGTGTTGTGAAAGAAATGAGAACAGGTTCATAGTTTTAATCTTCCTTATCAATAATGGTTGCAAAAAAAAAAGGAAAAGGAAATCAACATTTATTAAGTGGCTACCATTTTAAGGCATCTTGCTAGGAACTAGCAGCTTTCATGAATGTGGGGTGGTAAAAGTGTAATGAAGGAATAGCAATAGAGATAGGATACCATCAGTAAGGTGTGTGTCTATCTCTTACTTGCATGTTGGGAGGCATATGTATCTTATTTAATTTAATTATCAGATAAATTATTTGCAGCATTATCATTCCTATTTTTATAGAATGAATAGAGGCACAGAGAAGTTGAGTAACTGACTTGAATTCACATAGAACTGAATTAAATTAGATCTCTTTCAGTTCTAGGCCAATCTTCTCTACATTATTCAAACTTTCTTCCACCATTCTCATCTTCATCCCTCTTCATTCCCACCCTTAACAAAGTGTCCCAAATCAGCTTGTCTCAAAATGAGGATAAGCAGTAGTTCTTGGTTATACCTTGTGGGCCACAGGGATAGGCACTGATTCTGGAAGCAGTAATTTATAAACAATTCTTTTTTCTAGATTCCCTTTCCCAGCCTCAATGGTGCTCTTGCTTGTCAATTCATTTCTTGGCAGATGTCTGTGATGTTTGCTTGTAGTCTTACTTTTAGGTTATGTGTTTCCATTGTTTTCTTTTACAGAAATGGATTTTTCAATAGAATCATTCTCAAATCCAGATAGATTTTTATCAGTTCAGGCACAGACATTTGGCCATTCTCCTACAGTTAATTTTCTGTTGCTGTTGAAATACCAATTTTGGGAAGGAGAGCCTCAGTTAAGTCCATGGTCATGGGCCACAGGACGGCTGTGATTTGAATTGAAAAGTCTTTGGGTCCCTTTGGGGTAAGATAATGAAACCAAGATTTAAATGCAAATATTTAGGTTGGAGACATAGTTGAATTATTGGATCCTTGCTAGGAGACTGGTCCCTGAGTCAAGGGGCACAGGGCCAAAAGTTGGGGATCAAGAAGCAATGATCAGGGGCTGTAAAGAAAAGAGATGCGAGTCCAGGTAAACGAGAGTGAAGGTTGCAAAGAGGGGCTCCTGGCTGAGGGTAAGCTCTTTAGTAGATCTCTACTAGGATATTACCTGGCCATCATGAATTATGCAGAGTGGTGAAATTGGATGAAGGTCTTTCCAGTATCATTTCCCTAGACAAGAGGCAGGCTCACAGATAGGAGATCTTTTTTTAAAAAATTTTTTTATTATTTATTTATGATAGTCATACAGAGAGAGAGAGGCAGAGACATAGGCAGAGGGAGAAGCAGGCTCCATGCACCGGGAGCCCGACGTGGGATTCGATTCTGGGTCTCCAGGATTGCGCCCTGGGCCAAAGGCAGGCGCCAAACCGCTGCGCCACCCAGGCATCCCGATAGGAGATCTTATCTGACACTAGCTAGCCTTAGGCAGACAGTAGAGTAGTATGATGGTTGATTTTATGTACCAACTTGACTGGGCCATGAGGTGCATGTACATTTGGTCAAGCATTGTTCTGGATTTGTCTGTGAGGATGTTTCTGGATGAGATTAGAATTTTGTTATTATTATTATTAGTAGTAGTACTATTATTGTTACTATTATTATTATTATATATAGAGAGAATCTTAAACAGGCTCCATGCCCAACACAGAGCTTGACTTGGGGCTTGATCTCACAACCCTGATGCTTAACCCACTGAGCCATCCATACACCCCTCATTTTTTTTTTTTTGAGTATAGTTGACAAACAAAGTTACATTAGTTTCAGATGTACAATATAGTGATTCAACAACTCTATAGGTTATGCTGTGCTCACTACAAGTGTAGCTACTATTTGCCACCCTGCAATGCTATTACAGTACCATTGACTATATTCCCTATGCAGTTCGTTTTATTCTCATGACTTACTCATTACATAACTGGAAGCCTGTATCTCCCACTCCCCTTTACCTATTTTGCCCAACCCTCCACTCCATTTCCCTCTGGCAACCATCAGTTTATTCTGTGTATTTATATGTCTGATTCTGTTTTTTGTTTGTTTATACACTTAAAAAAATTCCACATCTAAATGAAATCGTATGGTATTTAGTTGTCTTTCTCTGTTTGACTTATTTCACTTAGCATAATACCCTCTAGGTCCATCCATATTGTCATTAATGGCACAATCTCATACATTTTTATTGCTGAGTAATATTCCATTGTATATCTATGTCACATCTTCTTTATCCAATCATCTACAATTGGACACTTGGGCTAGAGATCTAGATTTTATATAAGGAAGAAACTTAAAAAAAACTTTAAATAAAGAAATAAAGTAGGTTTATAAATGTGGATAAAAAAGCTCTGAAGTCAACCTTAGTCTACTTTTTAAGAACTTCTTTATATGTATATGTGTGTGTGTGCATGTGTATATATGTATGTATGTATGTATGGGGTGTTAAGGGGAAAACCAATGTGAGAAACTCATGTGCACAGTGGTTTGTGTGTGTGTGTGTGTGTGTGTGTGTGTGTGTGTGTGTGTGTTTATGGTGAACATACCGTACATGAAATATATCATTTTAACTATTTTATTTTATTATTATTTTTTAAAGATTTATTTATTCATGAGAGACAGTGAGAGAGAGAGAGAGAGAGAGAGAGAGGCAGAGACACAGGCAGAGGGAGAAGCAGGCTCCATGCAGGGAGCTTGATGTGGGACTTGATCCTGGGACTCCAGAATCTTGCTCTGGGCCGAAGGCAGGTGCTTAACCACTGAGCCACCCAGGGATCCCCATTTTAACTATTTTAAAGTGTACAACTCAGTGGCATTAAGTACATTTACAATGTTGTGCAGCCATCACCACTCTGTAGTTCCAGACCTTTTTCATTACCCCGGATAGAAACCCTGTATCTTTTAACCAATAGGAGGAAAAAGAATGAATCAACAAACTCTTAGCATCTTCAGCCTTGACTATGCAGAGAAAAATATCTTTCCTGTTCCTAATTCCTAACTTTGAACCAGTGTCCATTATGCTGAAGGATGTAGCACTGCTGTGAGGCTACCCAGAGAGGTGATAACATTTATTTGTTCACAAAAAGCTGATGGAATAGATTACTTTGTTTTTAAAAAAAATTAGCTCATTTTTAACAGTAATTTTTATTTATTTATTTCTTCTTTTTTAAATTTAAATTTTAGTTAACATACAGTGCAGTATTGGGTTTGGGAGTAGAATTCAGTGACTCATCATTTACATGCAACATGCAGTGCTAATTGCAACAAGTGCCCTCTTTAGTACCCATCACCCCTGTAGTCCCTTCTCCACCCTCCTCCCTCCATCAGTCCTCAGTTTGTTCTCCATGGTTTGGAGTTGGTTACTTTGAAATTAATTTTCCACAGCTGGGACTGGAAAGCTCCAGAAGAGAAATCCTTTAAAACTATTTGGAAGTACAGTGGTAAACTTTTTGAACTTTTCACTATGAAATAACAGAAATAAATTATTTACCTAATATGTTAATTTCAATGTACTTAGGATTTACTTAAAACAAACAGGCAACATTAATATAAAAAGAAATGGCTTTCATTAACATTTTAAATAGAAAAAGGGAACATGCAATGACTTGGTATGGGTTCTACACTCATTTCCAATGTTATGTGTTGCGTGGTTTTCCCCACACCACCAGGCAATTCTTGGACACCAGTTGGGTGTCCCACAAGTCAACTCAGTTCTGACACTCTCTCCCTGGAGATAGCAGCATATTCCACAGGCTGAGGTCTCAGTACCACAAGACTCCCTCTATTTCAGATGCCAATAGCAAGCCTAGCTTGTTATCTCTGCTCCTAACAAATGGCTATAAACCTGAGCTTCCCAGAACCCCTTCCTTGGGTTCAATTCGTTTGCTGGATTGGCTCACAGAACTCAGAAAACCAATTTACTGAGTAGATTACTACATTTGACATTCTCTCTGAGCACACCTCTCTCCCCAAATCTCCATGTGTTCACCAACCTGGAAGATCTCTGAACCCCATCCTTTTGAGTTTATGGAGGCTTCATTACTTTCGCATGCCTGAGTAAATCATTGGGCATCAATGATCAAAGTCCATCTTAAGTCCCTCTCCCCTCTCCAGAAGAGAGAACTGAAAGTTCCAACCCTCTAGTCACAGGGTTGGTTCCTCTGGTGACTAACTCCCATCCTAAAATGCTTTCTCCATTTCATTTATATAAAAAAGACACTTTTATTGGTATCCATACTTAGGAAATACCAGGGATTTAGCTACTCTGGTATTTAGTCTTCAATCCAGAAGACTAAAATGGGATTGGAGACTAAAAATAGATTTCTTTTTTTTTAAGATTTTATTTATTTATTTATTCATGAGAGACACACAGAGAGAGGCAGAGACATAAGCAGAGGGAGAAGCAGGCTCCCCACAGGGAGCCTCATGTGGGACTCAATCCCAGTATTCTGGGATCACGACCTAAGCCAAAGGCAGATGCTCAACTGCTGAGCCACCCAGGCGTTCCTAAAAACATATTTCTTAATGTAAATCACAATGGGCATTTTTCATATGCCTCTGCAGTTTTTAAGTAAAGTTTGATTTCTTTCTATACATTTAATAATACTCTAGTTTCCATCATTTTCAGGAAATTTCCAGAAACTAAAATACTCTTTTTTTTTAAAAAAGTACATAAACTTGCTTCCTAACCACTTGGTTGGATTGCTTTTTCCCCTGCCTGTCGAAACACAGACTGTTAATGGATATTAGACATTCTCGGTGACTCAGTCACACTTGATGAAAAGCTGCTCTTTAGTGAAGCCCTTAACAGCTAATGGAATGTAGAGGGCTGTCCACTGTTACATGAAACGGCTCACTGATAGCCTGCTTTTAGAGTTCTGGCAGCTTGTGCATGCCCCTCTCCTCTTCTTTACCTCCCTTGTTTTTATGTACTGACCATTTTCATGTTTTCTACCTTCAGGAAAACTGTCTTCAGCAAACCCCATTTCCAACTTCTTTTGCTGTTGCTATTAGAAGCATGTGTGTAAAGTCAAGATGCTGAATGCCTGTAGTCTTTGAGGACCAAAGGCTTTTGCCTTTGGAATAAAATATATGAACTTCAGTGTATTTAGATTTCTTTTCCATTTTGTTTTCAGATTCATACTTGCGTGCTATGTGATTAAAACAAAGAGATATAGTAATTTTTGGAGCTTGACTCTCAAGGCTCCAATCCCAGCTGGGTCACTGCACTGTGTGACATTGGACAAGTTACTCAATCTCCTGTGCTCAGTTTCCCTATCTGTGAAAGGGGGATCAGTACTAATATTATGTTATTTTATAATGTTATGGAGTGATTTCAATATATTAATACCTATAAAGCTCATAGAAGAGCTCCTGCAAATAGCAAGTTTTAAATGAAAGTTTTAATTTCATTTTTTAAATGAAATCTGTTAATATACCTTATATACAGACATGAGAAGTGAAATGTTTTTAAAATACAGTTCTCCCTGTTTTTAAAAATTTGATCCACACCTTTTTTTTGAACATCAACTCTATAATATATTGTGCTAGGTGCTATAAAGCATACATGCCCAGAACTGTCTGAAGAGTTTCCTAAATAATGGAGTGCTTACCAATCTTAGGTATAAAGGATGTGAAAGCAAGTATGAGCATGTTTAGAAATGGAAAAAAACAGTGAGAAATGTAGTCAACATGGGGGTTTAATTGTTCATGTTTTTAAGATTTTATGTTCCAAAGCAAGATGATATAGCCAAGCTTATAATAAGTATATAACCACTGCTCTGAGTAGGTCTTTGGGAGGAAATAAGTCAATGCAAGCTAAGCTCTTGCTTTAGGCAGCCCATTCTTGGAAGGTTGCAACAGTGAGGGTCCTACTGTAAGGACAAGATGCAAGGAGAGAGATGTGTGGAGAGAGGGAGAGAGTGGGTGTCTGAGACCCATAACTTACTTGCCCAGATGATACTATAAGACTCATATTGACTCTTCTGACTTCTTTTTGAATAAGCCATTTAAGAAGAGGACTTAACAGTTCTCGTGTTAAAGGGGTATTGGTAAAATCATACCCATTCCTAGCTATATCCATACCAAGGGAAAACATTGGGCCCATTAAGCAGCCTACCTCAGGAGCAGGGATGTTGAAAATAGGTTGGGAGAGAAGTTTGTGCCACTTCTTGCTTTGTTTTCCTTGTGTACTATGCCCAGGAAACACCTTTTGTCAGCTTTTAGCGTGTAGGGTTGAAAATGCTCAACATGATCATTTCACATAGATGAGTGAGAGTGAAATAAACTGTTATTTCCATACTAATTATTCTAGCTAGCAAACAGAAGCCACCTGCAAATAAAAGGATGTGCATCTTATTTGATTATGTTGAGTCATATATTGTTTACTCTTTGTTTCTTGTTTGCATATAGATTATATTTATTCAATGTATTAGTCTGCTCAGGCTGCTGTAACAGAATACCACAGACTGAGTAGCTCAAACAACAGAAATTTATTTTCACATAGTTCTGGGTGCTGGAAATTCCAGATCAAGGTTCCCTAGGCATAGCTTCTCCTAAGGCCTCTCTTCTTGTCCTCACTTGGCCTTTTTTGGTGATTGTCTTTTCACTCCGTCCTCACATGGCCTTTTTTTGACGTGTGTATACCCCAGGTGTTTCTTCTTATAAAGACACCAGTCCTATTGGGTTAGGGCCATACTCCAAAAGCCTCATTTAACCTTAATTACCTCCTCAAAGGCCCTATCTCCAAATATAGTTATATTAGGAATAAAGGCTTCAATATATGAATTTTGAAGAGAGGGGTGCATAATTCATTCCATATGCTCAGGAAGATAGATTATAAACTGCACTAAAGAAGAGACCTTTCCTTTGCAGCCACACCAGGAAAGCTGATAGGATCTATAATAAAAAGTACTATCACTGAATACAAACAACTTGCTGGGGGTAGTGGGTTCTGGGGTTGGAAAATAGTATTGTTTCCTCAAGAGAAATAATTCTTGCCCCATATGTTAAAATTCTTTGAGAGAATGAGTATCTAGGTAAGGGATATGCATAAATAAGAGAGCTGTAAAGTGCCTTGGAGACCATCTAGTTCCATCCTTTTGTTTTACCAGTGAGCACATTGAGTGCTGGAAGGTCATGGGCTTTGCACGAAGTCACACAGGTAGTTAGTGGCAGACCTGAGAGGAGACTGCAACATTTTATTTTTCCATAACATGCTGCCTCCAAATATATCTATGCGGAAGGAGGACCAGTGTATAGTCTATTCAAAGTTTCAAAAAGTTGGACAAATTTTAATCCTAAAGGTGGTGAAACATAAGAATTTTAGGGAATTGGTCTTATTTTGGTATGGAACTGATAAATACAGGAAATAAAAGATTTGAAGAGATGAGCATTCATCTTGCAAGATATTCACATTACTCAGCAAACATTTATGAATATCCAGCAGGCAGTGCTGAAGCTTGGGTTTTAAAATAGAAGCATTTTTATAAATGGTCTAGGAAGGACCATGGTTCACTAAGTCAGCATTTTCTGAGAAGGATATTGGTAAGGGTTTAAAAGAAAAGGGTTGGAGGCATAAATATGTTTGGAAATAGTTAAGTAAAATGTGATTTCTTTGGTATAGCACTTCTCTGGGCTACTGCTACAATAATTAAACATGATGGGTTAGTATTTTCCTAAACTTTTTTGACCAGAGAAACTCCCTTTCATAGAATACCTTGTAAGAAATAATGTGAAATCTACAAGGCAAAATACCAAGTCAGTGAGGATAGGAAGGAACTGAGTGTCCAGGAACACTTATTATTTGCACAGTATATTTTAGCATAATACATAGTCTTATCTTCTTTTGCCCATAAATAATCTCACTTATAGTTTTATTACATATTACTTCCTGAGAAGGATGCCTATTTTTGAATTCTTTTGTATTATTACAGTTCTTTGTTACGGTGCTCTACGTATAAGTGCTTAGTAGATACTTGTTAATTGTCAATGTGATTGTAGTCAATGAGTTGCAGTGGTGATGACTGAGAGATAATGCAGTTAGGGAAGAAAAATAAAGCTATATGTTGTAGGTACAAACTTTACGAATGATAACTGTCACATTTGTAATTTTTCTTCATCTTAACATTATTTTGACTCCACTCACATTTTTAAAAAAGATTTTATTTATTTATTCATGAGAGACACAGAGACATAGGCAGAGGGAGAAGCAGGCTCCCTGTGGAAAGCCTGATGTAGGACTCAATCCCAGGACCCTGAAATCATACCCTGAGCTGAAGGCAGACACTCAATCACTGAGCCACCCAGGTGCCCCTCCACTCATATTTTAGTTATTAATGTGACTTCCTTCTCCTTTGAGTGTTATAAGAATCGCAAGACTTACAAATATATGGAGATTAGTGGAGGGCCTTGAATCTCCAGTTCATCAAGACAACCCTTGATGCATTCATATGCAAGCCTGGCTTATCTATATGTGTCCAGTGTAATCACAAGGGTTCTTATAAAATGGAGGCAGGAACATCACAGAAAATAAGATGTGACAAAGGAAGCAGAAGTCAGAGAGAGAAGATCAAAGATGCTATGTTGCTGGCTTTGAAGATGGAGGAAGGGGCCATGAGCCAAGGAAAGAAGGTGGTCTTTACAAGGTGAAAAAGGCAAGGTGATGGATTTTCTCTTAGAATCTCCAAAAAGAATGCAGCCTTTCTCTGCTGACACTTTGATTTTACCCAAGTGAAATCCATTTGGAACTTTGGACCAACAGAGCTATTAAGATAGTGAATTTGTGTTTCGGCCACTAAGTTTGTGGTGATTTTTTGTAGCAGCAATAGAAAACTAATACAGATTTGCAATATCTTGAAGCATTGGGTTCTTCTATTTTCTTTCTTAAAGGGCCTGGGATGGGACTGTGGGTGTTGGTTGGGGTTGTACCATGGCACCATTCCCCTATGCCACATTGCTGAGGTATTGTTTGGAGCAGGGGCTATTCAATGGACCTTTAATGATGCTTTTCTATTTTTTCCCTCACCAACTCTATCTCCTCCTTTTTATTCCCATTCCAGGAGAACATCTATTCACTGAGCTCAAAGTTAGGAAAAGAGAATCCTTCTTGAATGGAAGAGGGAAAAATCTATGCAAATAAATCACACATATATAGCTCAATAATTCACCTTACCAAATGTACTTGTAGAATAACATTCTAAGCGGTAGGTTCTGATACAAGAAAGTCTTAGATACCCCAGCCATTAAGTCAATCTCTTTTCCTTGGTTTACTTGCCTTTCTTTTGGTCTCAGTGAAACTAACACTTTTCCTTCTCTACTACCCTTTGTATATGTGTGCATATTTGTGTGTGTATACATAGATATAAAATTACCATATATATCACAGTATAAAAAAATTATATATAACATTGCTATGCATAATCTTAGTTCATAGAAGGAATAAAGAGTTAAAATTTTCTAATTCAGAAGTATCTAGAAAAGACGAGTTAGAAATTTCCTTGGTTGCTTTGTGAGAAGAGAGATGAAGCAAATGTTTAATAACATAGATGCCTGAGGGTTATTCTATGAGTTTTTTGGGAAAAGGTAGGTTTATGTACTCTAAGCAATGTGACAGACAATGGAAATTTTATGCTTAATTTGCATGCTAATGAGACTCTTGGTTCCTTTCAAAGCCATTAATGGTATCCTCCTATGTTTCCTCTGACAGTAGTTAATACATATATTTTGTTCTTTTGGGCCATAACTGATAAAATGAACAGTTGAAAATAGTATCTTGAATCAAACATTAAACTGAAATGAACCATACTAATTTACTAAATCTTGAACTAAATCCAAATACTGGTTTTGTATTAAATGATAAATGGATCAGTTTTGTTTTGTTGGTTTTTTTTTCCCCCAGAATTGAACTGGTTTGAGTCAGACCTGAGCCTGCATATTTTCCCCCCCAAATCACTGAATTGGAAGAAAGCAGAAATGTCAGAATGTCTGCTCTACAAAATTTGAGCCAAACTATTTCATTTGGTTTGAAATCCCTGATGATAAGGGAATTGTGTCTTAATATGTTTGTTTTCATCTCTTTCTTTTATTTTTAGGTGCAACAAGCATGAAGATCTCTTATTTTCTAGACGCTTTGGCAACCATAACTAGTCATACCAAAAATGTTGTTCAGAGTTCCAAGTAATATTATCAAAAGGATTCACTCTAAAATGCGCACACATAGAGGTTGACGAGTGGGTAACTGGAAGCCTGCCTGTGTCTGGGAAACTAGGTAGAGTATTCATAATACAAAATGGTCCTCCACAATTCTTTTTTTTTTCTTTAAAGAAAAACCCATTCATCTTGACTTTCTGCTGATGTGCTATTGCATTGAGGCCCTTTTTCATAGGTCTTGAAGATAATTTGTCTGAAATTAATTAAACTATTTGTCTGAAATTAAAATAGGCAGCCTGCCTCCTGGAGGCACAGTTTGGGAAGGGTGTCCACCATAGAGGACCACCTTTAGCAGGGCCAATGTTTCTGTGAAGGCTTAGGTCTATATCCAGACCAATATCAGGGACTTGCATTCTTCTAGGTTGGAACCTAGAAATTCAGAAAATTCTATGAGTTTTTGAATTAGTCATAAGAATTGTGATGCAGATGGGGGTCGCCCTAATTGGCTAATGACTAGGAAACTTGTCAATATTAGTTTTCTTCTGAATCAATTCTTCTGATCAGGCTGTAGATGGAACCCATCTTTCTACATTATAAATTATGCCCTATTGTAAAATCTACAACAGAAGGTACAGACATTTAAAGCCATGTAATCTGTTCCTCTGACAGTAAAGGCCAGTTCTGTAATGCTGTCTTTGGTATTGTAACCTTTGAAAATAAGAAACCCAATTCACTGGCATGTAGAGTAATTCTCAAGAGGGTTTATTTTCTGAACCCGTAGATTTACTAATTAAATAAATTGCTACTCTTAGTTAAGTTTCCTGATCCTACCCATTGCTGTATTTGACCATTTTGGTAGGTTTTTATCTTTCTTTACATTTGTAGTCAAATTTATTTTTCCTCAGTCTTGTTATTTGCCTTACCAAGACCTCATTCTTAAATGACATTTCTCAATATCAATTTATTAGTTTTTAATTAGCCTTATAGCCTTTAAAAAAATAATAGGTGACTACATTTTGCATTTTGTAATTACCTTTTTAAAAGGTTGCTTTGTATTTCTAATCTCTGATAATCATGTTGCTCTTGTAATTACCTAAGTAGAGAAAGCATTGGAAATTTAGTTTAGGCACATTTTTTAGTAAATAATAATTATGTAAACAGTAACAATCTAGCAAATTGTCTATGTTCATATGTGCTCTCTAAGGAGCATATAGGCCACAATAAGGTTTAATGGATATTTAAAGACTAAAATAGAAGATTTATTACTGATCATTTGAATATGATAACTCTCTCTTGCATATTGATTTTCAACTTGTAAATCACTTGTATACATAATTTCATTTTGCCCTGACCACAGTCCCAGAGATGAGGAAGGGAAGGAACTATTATTTGTAGATTTGGACAAGATATTCCAAGGACAAGAGCTCAGAGCACACCTGGTTCTTAATTCCTTCAACAATTAGTCTCTGCTACTCATCACCCCTTGATGACCCTGAAGTTTTTGCAAACATTTCTTTACTTCATTTTTGTTAAACAGTTTTACAAAAGCTATAGTTTTTCTTTGCTTTCACCTGAATGATCCTCTAGGCTTCAACAGTTTCAAAAAATCTGAGAAACAGTATTCACACCATATTGAGATTATCTCTTTGGAGTAAAAAATATCTCCTTTATGACCACACACACCAACCTAATTCCTACTGAAATTCTGACCAAAGAATTTTATTTGTCTTTTAATTGAATGTCATTTTATTTCTTGTATTTACTAAAAGCTATATGTAAAAAAAGGTTTAAAAATACAATTTTTATTCATTAGCTTACATCAAGTTTGTAACTTTAGGAAGAAATAAGGCAGAGAGGCATGTTAAAGACAGCATTAAAAAAAATAAAGACAGCATTGATCTGAAGAAATGAGGTAGGGAGGCATATTAAAGACAGTGCTGACCTGAGTAGAAGGAGATCAATGCTCTAGGTCTATATCTATCACTGATTCCTTATGCCCATCTGAGCCTCAGCTTCTAAATCTGTAATATGAGATAGTTGGACTGTTGGTCTCTGCAGTTCAACTGCTAACTCTAAGATTTCAAGGTCCTGAACTTAAAATTGTTGATTTCTGTTTATGCCATATCTTCCAGGCTGTCTTTTAGGAAAATGAGATCTATATTCTAATTATATGATGGGAGCAATATTAGAGTTGTCTGAGGCAGGGACTATTATATGTGTGCCAGAACTCATGTCCTCTAGCTTTTGGTACATAGTAAATGACTGAATTCTGGTATCTGGAATTTGGGTAGAATGGGGGCACTTTCAAATCTGATTGCAAAGCATCCCAGCACAACCAACTCTTTCTCTGTTCCTCATCTCTGGCCAGAAGCTTGAGACTTTCTAG
Source organism: Vulpes lagopus (assembly GCF_018345385.1). NCBI lineage: Eukaryota > Metazoa > Chordata > Mammalia > Carnivora > Canidae > Vulpes > Vulpes lagopus. Next base: position 27,016,967 of record NC_054824.1, on the reverse strand, counting down.
TCACAGGTGATAGTGGAGATACAAGCTAGAAGGAGGCTGATTCCTTGAATCTCTGCATGGAAGGTTGCCTGTTCAACACATGATTAATACTACATGAGACATAAATAAACTTATGTGAGTCCACTGAGATTATCTTTCACTGCAGATAATACTAAAGTAGGATGCTGATTAACACAAAAAAAATGAAATGTGCATCATTGGTTTGAAGGTTAGGTGGTAAAAGGCAAAGAAGTATGGTTACCTAGAAGATTGAAGAGCTCTGTTGTATCATGGCAAAATGTTTGGTAAAAATATCATCTGTGATGTTTTGGAAAGCATATATTTGCCTAGGACCTTGTAGTTCTATCACAAATGAGGGAGTCTGTGATTATGTTGACTGTTACTGTTTTGAAAAAACATTATAATAAGAAATAAAGCAAGTTTTGGCTAGTTCTCAAGCAGAGAATCAAGGAAATGGAGAAATTCTAGATATTAGGGTCTTATAGGCAGGAAACACCAACTACTTTTCATAAGATTTAAGATTAAACGGCCATTAGTGAAAAAGACCAGCAGATTTTTCAGTTAAAAATAATAATTCATTTTGTGGTCTTACCTTCCCATCAAACTATTTTTTTTTGGATAGCTTCAACGTAATCATCTTAAATTGTGTGTGTGTGTGTGTGTGTGTGTGTGAGAGAGAGAGAGAGAGAAATCATCTTAAATTTGTGTGTGTGTCTGTGTGTGTGTGTGTGTGTGTCTGAGAGAGAGAGAGAGAGAGAGAGAGAGAGAGAGAGAGAGAGAGAGATTGAGAACAGAAAGAGAGGGAAGACAGAGGGAGGGAAAGAGAAAGAAGGACATGAGGTGAAGAAGGTAAGAAATAAGACAGGCTGGAGAATTATGTCTGAGAAAGAATTTTGGATGTGATTATTTGGCATTTAAAATTGATTTGGGGATGCTTGCATGGTTCAGTTGATTAAGTGTCTGTCAGGTTCCTGGAATTGAGTCCCCACATTGGGGTTCCTTGCTCAGCAGGGAGCTTGCTTCTCCCTCTGTCTGCCACTCTCCCTGCTTGTGCACTCTCTCTGACAAATAAATAAATAAAATCTTTTTAAAAAAATTGACTTGGAAGTGGCTTTTGGCCTACAAGATTTTTTGAGGGAATCTGCTGCCAAAGAAAGCATGAATCTGTTCTAAGTTTAGGATTGGTTAGAGACCTTAAAACAACCTTAGGCAGGGAGTGGGCTGCAAAAGATGCACAGTCTATAGATATCATTTCAGTTATGGCCTTGGAGATTAATGGACAAAGAAGAATTCCCAATGTAGTGTCTGTAACCATGGAACTGAATGAACAAAGAAGTACCTTCCAGAGAGCAGAATTAGTCTGTAAATAAGGAACTTTCCCAAATCCCAGATTGAGAGCTTTCACTATGGCTGCCCAGCAGAATTTTTTTCCATTCACCAGGAACTGCTATGTGCCTTACATTATTTTTTTTTTAAGACTTAAAAAAATTATTTACTCATGAAAGACACAGAGAGAGAGAGAGAGAGAGAGAGAGAGAGACAGACAGACAGACAGAGACATAGAGGGAGGAGCAGGCCTCTTGCAGGGAGCCCGATGAGGGACTCAATCCCAGGACCCTGGGATCACGCCCTGAGCTGAAGGCAGACGCTCAACCACTGAGCCACCCAGGCATCCCTGTGCCTTACATTCTTATTTTGAATGGGGGATTTTATTATAATTATCATGGCCCTACTTCACCATTGTATTTTTTTAATTTTAATTTTTTTAGCCAACATATGGTATATCATTAGTCTCAGATGTAGTATTCAACAATTTATCAGTTGTGTATAACACCCACTGCTCATCACATCACACTATTATATACTGAATGTTGTATAAGAGTGGACAGGAAACTTGATATTTAGTTCTTAAGTCACTATTTTTTTATTGTCCTACCTGCCAAGCCACAAGGAGCCACCTGATTGAGTTGACAGAAAGACTGTGCTTCTAAGGGAGAATCTGCTTTTTGAACTGGTTGTAGTGACTGCATGTGGCTTTGGAGGTACTTTTTACAGGGAGAAGGGTGGTTTGGGAGTATGATATATGTGTTCTATAGATGGGAGGAACTGTAAAGTTGACATTTGGCCATAAGAACACATTGGCAGAATTACCATGTGTTAACAAGTCATTTCTTCTATCTCTTGGTAAATAGTGAGACTCCTTTTCCCAATCTTGCTTTATGTGGTCCTATGAGGTTTGGCCAATGCAATGGAAACTGAGGTTATGTCTGCTTCTTTCAGGCCTGGTCCACCAAAGCCTCTAGCACAATCATCTATGTTCTCCCTTTCCTTGTCATGTGGCTAAAAGCAAAATAATCTAAAGTTCTAGGGCAGAGGTCGGCAAACTACAGCCTGAGGGTCAAATCCAATCCATCACCTATTTTTGTAAATGAAGTTGTACTGAAACAGTCATACACATTTGTTTAGATATTGTCTATGGCTTTTTTTATACTATAACACAGACTTGAGTGCAATAAAGACTGTTTAGGCCCACAAAGGCTAAAATATTTGCTGGTTCTTCTTTACAGAAAGAATTTGCTGGCTCTTGTCTTAGAGAATGGTGGATAGAAAGTTTCTGGATTGCTATATTACTTTATGGGAGACCACTTGCTGCATACACTTTTAGATTTTACTAGAAAAAATTCTTTTGTATTAGGAATTGAGATTTTTGGGATTACCTATGCAGCATCTAGAATTACTTTAGCTAATATTCTGGGTGACTGAGATTTAAATGTGGAAAGATCTCTTCTGCCTTATGACCAAGGTCTCAGTATGAGATTTATGTCTATAAACAGTAAAAATTGACTAAATTTTTCAAAAAGAGGCTTTGAAATGAAGTTTGGCTCTAATAAGGAAGAGAGATTAGTGCATTCTTCTGATAAAATTCTGCTTACACCTATATTTTTAAGGATGAACTTTTTAAGGGTGCAGAATGGCTTATATTAAGTTTCTTTGTTGTTACAAGAAAGTAATGCATTAAAGGCATACTCTAGTTATGTTTTAAATGTTTGTTCTTACAGAGTGCTTAGTTCTACTCTCAGGCTAAGGGTATTTTGCCATTAATTGGCCCCAAAAGAGCATCTGTATGTGTAACAGCTTTTAATTGAGCTACGCTTGCTTTCTCCTGAAAATAGACATTTATTTGTAGAAAGTGTTAAAGAATATAAATATGAAAATTCCTGGGTGACTCATCAGTTGAATGTTGGACTCTTGGTTTCAGCTCAGGTCTTGATCCCAGAATCATGAGATTGAGCCCTCTGTTGAGCTCTGTGCTCAGCATGGAGTCTCCTTGAGATCCTCTCTCTCCCTCTGCCCCTCCCCTTACTCTCACTCATGCATGCTCTCTCTCTAAAATAGATAAATCTTAAAAACATATATAACCATGATCCCTAAGAAATCAACTCTACATTAATTGTTAGCTTTGGAAAAAATCCCTATAAAGTTGAGTACCTAAAACATATCTTTTAAAAGTTTTATATCAGGCCCCCCACTCACATGGCACTTGATGGCTCCAGTGGCCCCAGGATCCCAATTAGCCTTTGCAAACCTATGCTCCAGGCAGGCACTCATGAACCTAGGTTCCCAGATACAAAATTTCTCAACAAAATACTAGCAAGCCAAATTCAAGAGCACATTAAAGAATAATAAACTATGATCAAGTGGGTTTCATACCTGGTATGCATGGATGTTTCAACATACACAAATGAATGAATGTGATATACCACATTAATAGAATAAAAGATAAACATCTTATAATAATCTCAATAGATGCAGAAAAAGCATTTGACAAAATTCAACATCCTTTCATAATTAAAAAAGATTCAACATTCTTTCATAATTAAAACTCTTAACAAATAAGGTATAGAAGGAACATACCTCAACAATAAAGGCCATATATGACAAACCCACAGTTAACATCAGTATCAATTATGAACGGTTGAAAAGTTTTCCCTAAGATCAACAACAAGACAGAGTGCTTACTCTTACCACTCCTATTCAGCATAGTATTGAAAGTCCTAGCTGGAACGATTAGGTAATAAAAAGAAACAAAAGTTATCTGATTCAGAAAGGAATTAAAATAGTCTTTATTCAAGGATAATATGATTTTACATAGAAAATCCTAAAGATTCTATCCCCCCAAATGTTAGAACTAATAAATAAATTCAGTAAAGTTGCAGTATACAACAAAGTCAATATACAAAAATCAATTGTGGGGGCACCTTGGTGGCTCAGTGGTTAAGTATTTGCCTTTGGCTCAAGTCATGATCCCGGGGTCCTGGGATTGAGTCCTGCATCAGGTTCTCACCTCAGGCTCCCCACAGAAAGCCTCCTTCTCTCTCTGCCTATGTCTCTGCCTCTCTCTCATGAATAAATGAATAAAATCTTAAAAAAACAAAACAAAACAAAACCCCAAATCAGTTGTGTTTCTATATACTAATAATGAACCATCTGAAAAAGAAATAAAGAAAACAATCATATTTGTGTTAGAATCAAAAGTAATAAAATACAAATAAATTTAACCAAGGAGATGAACAACTTGTACACTAAAAATTATGACTTTGATGAAAAGCCTTGATGATGAAACAAATAAATGGAATATCTCATGTTCATGGATTGGAAGCACTAATATCATTAAAATATCTACACTACTCATTGTGTCTATAGACATAATGCAATCCCTATCAAAATTCCACTGGCATTTTTCACAGAGATAGAAAAAAAATCCTAAAATTTGTATGGAACCACAGAAGACCCCAAATAGTACAAGCAATCCTGAGAAATAAGAATGAAGCTGGAGGCATCACACTTCTTCATTTCAAACTTAGTTACAAAACCACTGTACTTGAAACAGTATGGTACTGGCATAAAAACAGGCATAGACCAATGGAACAAAATAGAGAACCCACAAATAAATCCACCCATGGTCAACTAATATTTGACAAGGGAGCCAAGACTATTCAATGAAGAAAGGATAGTTTCTTCAAATAATGGGTTGGGAAAAATAGATGTTTACATGTAAAAAAAAATGAAATTAGACCCTTATAGTACTCACAAAAATCTACTTGAAATGGATTAAAGATTTAAATGCAAGAACTGCAACATACTTCACTAGAAGAAAACAATAGGGAAAAAGCTTCCTGATACTGATCAAGGCAATGGTTTTTGGATATGACACCAAAAACATAAGCAACAAAAGCAAAAATAAACAAATGGGACTACATCAAACTATAGAGCTTCTGCACAGCAAAAGAAACAATCAGCAAAATGAAAAAGCAACCTATAGAATGGGAGAAAATATCTGTAAATCTTTTATCTGATTAAGAGGTAATATCCAAAATATATAAGCATCTCCTATAATGCAGTAGCAACAACAACAACAAAAGTATTATTAAAAAATGGGCAGATGCCTGAGTGGCTTAGTCAGTTAGGCATCCAACTCTCGATTTTGGCTCAGGTCGTGATCTCAGGGTTGTGAGATCAAGCCCCACGTTGGGCTCCATGCTGGGTGTGGAGCCTACTTAGGATTCTTTGTCCCTCTCCCTCTGTTTACCCCCCTCTCTCCCTCTCTTCAAAAAAAGGGGAAGATGACACCAATAGAAATTTTTCCAGATGATACCTACAAATGACCAACGGGTACATGAAAAGGTACTCAACATTGCTAATTATCAGGAAATGCAAATCAAAACCATTATGAAATATTACCTCAAACCTGTTAAAATGACTATTATAAAAAAGATAAGAGACAAATGTTGGTGAGACTGTGAAGGAAAGGGAACAATTGTGCACTGTTGGTGGAAATGTAAATTGTGTAGCCACCATGGAAAACAGTATGGAGATTCCTCAAGAAATTAAAAATAGGGTTATCATATGATCCAGCAATCTCACTTCTGGAGATAGATCTGAAGAAAATGAAATCACCATCTCAAAGAGATATCTGCATCCCAATGTTCATTGCAACATTATTTAAAATAGCCAAAATATGGGAAGAACCTGTGTTCTTTGACAGATGAATAGATAAAGAATATGTTGTATACACACACACACACACACACACACACTGAAATATTACTTAACCATATAAAAGAGGGAAATCCTGCCATTTGCAACAACATGGATAGAATTTGAGGGCGTTATACTATGTGAAATATCAGACAAAGTCAAATATTGTATGTTCTCACTTATATGTAGAATTTTAAAAAACCAAACTTAGAAATAGAGATCAGAAAATAGTGGTTTCCAGGGCTGAAGAGTGGGGGAAATGGAGAGATGTTGGTCAAAGCGTAGAAACTTCTAATTATAAGATGAATAAGTTTAGGGATCAAGTATACAGGATGGTGACTATAATTGACAATACTATATTTTATACTTGAAGGTTTTTAAGAGAGTAGATCTTAAATATTATTACCATACATACAAAATGGTATTTATGTGAGGGGAGGAGGAAGTTTAACCTTACTGTGGTATCATTTTGCAATATTCATGTGTATCAAATCATTACATTGTACACCTTTACTTGTATGTCAATAGTGTCTCAAGGTGGAAAGAAAAGAGAAAGGTTTACAACTTAAAAAAATAAGAAATTTATGCATGCTAACTCTCCTAAAAAACCCTGAGACTATTAGATTATATAATCAACAGAGGTTTGGTAGGGTTTGTGAAGTCCAGGGCAAGAAGTCAAGGAGTGAAGTTCGAGTCTATCCCCTATTAGCAACATAAACTTCTACAGGCATCAACTTTTCTGAGCCCAATTTCTCACTGATACATAGACTCCAAGGTTCCTCTCAGCTCTGTGTTGAGTGAAATCACTTGGATCTAGTGTCTGTTTCTTAGTGTTCCCAGCCTAAATTAAAAGTAAAATTCACTAAGAACCTCAGTAAAACTATAATTTTTCAGTTGTTCCTTAAACATGCTCTTTCTGCCATACCTGGAGATGAAAGGCAGCTGACTTCTACCTGTTTTCTCATGTCCCTTAAGCAGCTAAATAGCAGCTTGAGAATCTAATTAATTTTACTTGCCTTTTCTTCACCTTGTTTTCTGGGCCTATTGGGAAAGTATTTAGAACTCTTTCCTTTCTGGCTGACAAACACTATTTCTTAAGTCATATTCGGGCTCATCAGAATTACTCTCTGTCAGGGGTGTCTGGGTGGCTCAGTGGGTTAAGCCACTGACTTGAGCTCAGGTCATGATCCCAGGGTCCTGGGATGGAGCCCTGTAGGCTCCTCGCTAAGGAGGGAGTCTACTTCTCCCTCTGCCTCCTCTCCCTCTCTACATGCTCTCTCTAACTCTCTCTCAAATAAATGAATAAAAATCTTAAAAAAAAAAAGCTACTATCTTCCAGTTACTTTTTTGCCCATCCTCCTTTGAAAACAATAGGTTAATGCTATGTAAATGACCTGAAGATAGCCTCTGTGTATTGGTCCCTAGGTTATTTCCCCCTGCAGGCTGAGACTCATTACCTCAAAAGTCTTCACTCAGCATAATACCCTCCGGTTCTATCCACGTTGAAGCAAATGGTTGGCAAATCAAACTCCAATAAAAAAATAAAAATAAAAAAAAAGGAATCTATCCTTCAAGGAAATCGGACAATTCTCAATATTTATTCCTCATTTAAAAAATCTTGTTTTTTTTTTTTTTAAAGTCTACCAGCCACCAAGCCCAAATTTTTACACTTCCCAGTTATTTAAAAAAATAGATCAAAGAAGCACATTTTTGTCTGGAGACTGGTTGCTTTGCATATGCTGTGACACTTTATTCAATAGCTGTTATCTGTTTATAAAACAGGTGCTTGCAGTTATCAGGCCTCAGGCTGCTATGGTCCTTCAGAGCTGTCTGACCCTGCCATGCTGAGTAACATCACTGAGACACTGAACCATCTTCCTCTTCTGACTAGCATTTTCTCTGCTTGAATTGTGGCCTCTGTGCAGTTGCTTGCTGTTAGGGATGAACCCTGTCATGCAACCCTGTCCAAACACTGCCCAGTAAAGCTTGTGATGCTTACTGCCTCTTGTGATGTTATCCTTTTCCTTGCTTAACCCCCAATACCCTGGCAATTGGGTTTATCAATTATTGCTCTACTGGGAAATGGCAACCCTTTGGATAAACTGATACCCCACTGGATTTTTATGCTCCTATATCAGTCTGAACCTCCCCTGACAAACTGCAGGGCTGCAGGGACCCTGGGTGGCTCAGTCAGTTAATCATTGGACTGTTGATTTCAGCTTGGGTCATGATCTCAGGTCATGATCTCAGGTTGGTAGATTGGACCCTGTGTCAGGCTCCATGCTGGGCATGCAGCCTGCTTAGAATTCTCTCTCTTCCTCTCCCTTTGCTCCCTACTCTTGCCCATGCATGTGCTTTCTCTCTCTCTCTCTCAAAAAAGAAATATAAATAAAAAATAAAGATAACACTGCAGTTGCTCTTTCCATAATCATTCTAGGTTTTTTCCCTTAATTTCATTAATCATTATATAAATCTGTGAATTTTCTCTTGGCCCCACTAGAATGTCAGCTCTGTGAAGAGGGGGATTTATCTATCTTGTCTCCAGTGCCTAGCCCAGCTTTGAGGTATGACATATCAGTTAAATATTTGATTTGTTAAATGAATGAATGCATAAATGATTAGCTCTACTAAAACTTGTGTGAGGTTTTTTTTTAAAGATTTATTTATTTATTTATTTATTTATTTATTTATTATTTATTTATTTATGATAAACACAGAAAGACAGAGAGTGAGAGAGAGAGAGAGAGAGAGAGAGGCAGAGACACAGGAGGAGGGAGAAGCAGGCTCCATGCTGGAAGCCCGACGCGGGACTCGATCCTGGGACTCCAGGATTATGCCCTGGGCCAAAGGCAGGTGCTAAACCACTGAGCCACCCAGGGACCCCTTTGTATGAGTTTTTAACCCACATTTCATGGTATACACTTAAGTTCAGCTAATACTTTTATGGGTGTCAATTTATTATCCAGAATTTATAACCCGAATCAATAAATGATTACCTCAAAAAGCTTGTTAACCATGGGTTTATTAGTGTTCTTCTTTTTGGAAGTCTGTACATACATATTAATGAAGAGAAGCATATTGTATTAGTAATATGCTCTCAGCTACAACTATTGGAATACGCTACTAAAAGTGCCTTAGAATTTTTTTTCTGTAACAAGGAGCTAAGAGGTAACCCATTCTAGGGCTAGATCAATACTCAATATAGTTAGAATATTTTGATAAATTTTTGCCTTATGGTCACAAAATTGTGGCAGCAACATCAAACCTCATGTCCTCAAATGGCATCCTCCTAAGCAGGAAGGAAGTGATGGAGCAGAAAACTTTCCAGTTTTCATCAAGAGTGGACAAATACTTTCCAGAAGCCCCCAGAGAGCTTTATGTTAGATCCCGTTGGCCAGCATTAGGACACATGCCTATCCTTAGAACATTCACTAACACAGGGGAATGAGGTTTCTGTGTCTTGCTTAATAGGATTTATCCTTTGCAGTAAGACAGGTTTCCTAAAGAACAAAGGATCTATATCAAATCCTGAATTAACTTGGGACTTTTCAGGTAAGAAGAAAGAAAGACGCATTTAAGTGGGTAATTGATAATATTGGGTGTATGTAATGCATTGTTTCCAGTGTCCCAATTTTTATTTTTTTCTCATTTTTGCTTATCTTTCTTTATTACTTAAAACTGTTTTGGGATATAATAAAAAAAGCCTTCAATTTAAAAGTACCTAGGTATCTTGTCATTCAGTTGATCAATTTTCAAATATTTCCTGAGCACTTACAATGGACTCTGCATTTTTCTATATGCTGTTTCCTAGTCTGATGAAGGAAATGGTATGAAAACACAACATGGGGAATAAAGAATGTAATTTTGAAGATTCTATCCCTTTTTCTCAGTTGAGAATGGCTTTCTGTTTTTCCTGAGATTGTGATTATTGCTTACTTAATTGCTCAAATAATGATTAACTTTGTATGCAAGGTGTCTCTGCTGCAGAACCATACTTGGCAGGGGACTGCTCCTATCGTGCCATGTTTATGATTTGGGATTTATAAAAGGAAGAGAGGGATCCATATGAGACAGAAAGCTTGTCCTTGTCTTCCTTTAATGGCTTCTCCAGAATAGTTGCATGTTCATTTAGAGGAGAATAAATAGCTGTAGGGCTCTTGGATCTGGGATAAATCATGTGGTTGTGACTTAAAGAGATGACCAGTCTTTATTACCTTATGAATAAGCATAAAGTCCTGGGATGTGAGTTCTTTGGGGTATATTTACTCAATGGACTGTTTTAGTTTTAGTTTTAGTGGCATATAGGCCATCAATAACACATTTTGGCCTGCCCAGTGCTTGCATAAATCACTGCCCAGTGATCCTTGGTTGCCTGCATAGGTTTAAGTACTGTTTTCAGAAGCTGTACTCTGCTTATTTACTTTTTGGGATGCTGAATATTTAAGGAGTTTGGAATAAACTCTATTCTTCCTAGTTAGCCAGTTAAAGAAATCTAGTGCCTTGCTACTTGAAATGTCATCCACTGACTGGCAACACAGGCATCCCTTGGGAACTTCCTAGAAATGCAAAATTTCAGGCCCCATTCCAGACCCACTGAATCAGAATTTTTATTTTAATAGGATCCCTAAGTAATTCTTATGCACATTCAAGTTTGAGAAGCACTGGCCTAGTAGACTTTGCCCATGGTTATTATTATCCTTGTTATCATAGTTGGCATCATCATCATCAAATGTGTAAGGTGACCAGTCACAAGGAGTATGGTTAGCTAAAAACAGACGAGCAGGCTACAACTCAAACATGGATACTCCTTTTGGTCATCTCATATCCTCCCCAGCTTGCCCTATATGAGAAAATTCTACTGAGAACTTGAAGGAAGGGTCAGTGTGAAAAGAGTCCTCGAAGATTCTGAACATGACTGCATCAGACAGAAGTGTTCTTTGTTCCACAGCACACGGATTTATGTGAACCATCCTAAACCTCTTGTATTAGAATCTCCACTGTGGGGCTTTAGGATCAGGACTTTTCAGTAGTTGCAGAAATTCTTGTATGGCCATACTGGCATCAGTTAACATAACAGCATTGGGAATAGCAGTTCTGGCATCACTTCTTCCATTTGATGCTGGAGTTTTCACTTCCATACTTAGTGACTCTATGTTGACTTCTGATTAAATATTTCTCTATTGGGAAAATTACTATAAATATAAATATAAATATAATATAATATAAATATAAGTATAATCAGATGCTCATTTGACTTACTGAACTATTATGGCCCTGGCCCAGTCTAACATTCTTCTTTTCTCCCTTTTGTATCCTGTGTGGAATGGTGGGAACAACCTCAGACCAAGTTCTACTTCCAGCTGTACCATTGTTTGAATTCATTTGGGGCTAGAAGTGTCATTTCACAGTTAAGATCTAAGGGAAAAAGGGTGCTGGTAATTGTGGGTAAGCTGCTACATCTTTCTGGTTTCCTCCACTGTAGAATAACATTGCTGAACTTTAGTTCCATTTCCTAAAATTCAGTGGGATTCTAGGAAGACATAAGTCCATTTTCTTATCTTTCAACAATTTAATTGGCCTCTAAGTCCAGCCCTGTCATTGATTAATATATGAATACCCACATCAGCAAGCTGAAATAGACCTTTTGTGCCTTTGTGGAGACTCATGTACATTAATATTTACTTGGTAAGAATGACATTTAGAATGCATTTTGATTAGTGTTCCTGAAAATAAACAAATTCCTCCTACCAGCTGGACTCTTGGAGCCTGCATTTGTTTGGGGATGTAGGAAGTCAAGACATATAATTTTTCAGTCTTGTTACTGAGAAATAGTTTTCTTTCCAGGGTTTTCAGAATTTCTATTTATTTAGAAATTTCAATGAATTCCTTTAACATTTAGGAAACATCACCAATCATCATATAGGGCATATCTTAGAAGTCAAAATAGTATTACCTTAGCTGTACATATTTTTAAAACTAAGAGAGCCCCTGGAGATGAGAACATATCTTTTCAAGGAGGAATGTAAATCATCAAGAAAGTTCAAAGTCCAAGTCATATGGGCTCCACAGCTTGAAGAGAAATGCTAAGGGGGTGCCTGGCTGGTTCAGTCAGTAGAGTAGGCAATTACTGATCTTGGGGTTGTGAGTTTAAGCTCTATGAGCTCTCTATGGGTATAGAGATTACTTAAAAATAAAACATTAAAAAAGAGAGAGAGAAATGCCAAGGACAACATGGAAGAGAGTCTTGGGCTAATTTAAGGTCTAAACTACAAACTAAACAGGAAGCCACAGAGGTGGAAGGAAGGCCAGCTATCTAATGTTGCTAATGGATCTCAACCAAACGAGACTAGGGTGGGAAAATTGCCAGGGAATACCTGTCCCCATAGATGTCACTCTTATTATGTATGATGTCTTCTTTTCTGTTCCTTGAATCTCATACAGCTCTGGTTGGACCAGAAGTTTTATCATTTCATGGGTAAGGTCTGAAGAACCAAAAGAGTGCTGGTGCCCCACTTTGAGGTCAGGGCATAGATAGATACACATATGCCTAACTCTCATAAGAGAATGTTCACAGAGCAAATGTTTATGGCTTATCACGGTGCTGTTTTAAAAGACCTAGGATGAATTTTCCAAAACTATGTTTTTCAGATCTTTTAAAAAGTAATCAAAATATTTTTTATGTTTTTCTAGTAGAAGCTTCTTTTAATGGTGGAACCGCAATATGTACAACTGAGCTGTTCTGGGTGAATTAGGAAGGGACTCTACCTTTCTGATCATCTCTTTACTTCTTCCTCAAATCCTTATCAATCAATGTAGTTCCAGTGACACAAATACAGCTTATAAACCCTGCTTTATTATAACATCTTTGGAAAATTTCTTGTTCTTATTTGAAGTCTGAAACTTCACTAATATCATTCAGCAGTCTTAGAAATTTTTAAATTATTATTATTATTTTTTGCTTTCATATTATCCCAGTGAAAGCATATTCCTGTTTTTTAAAACTCAGTTCATAATTCTTTTCTTGGGGGCATACTTTGCTGGTTCTACACGACTGATATTACATACCTACTCCTCTGTCCTCCGATAGTGCTATATGGGAGCCTGCCTGTAACCCCATGTAGCTACTCTGATATGGGGAGTTGTAAGGCTAGTCATTTCAGTCCCAAGTTCTTGTTTCCAAGGAGGTGGTTAAGGTTGTGCAATGAGAGTTTGTTTTCAGATTAGATTCCAGGCAGAAAGTTCCCTTTCCCAAACGAAAAGGGGTTTATGCACTTCCTATTATTTCCACAGAAGAATAAAGCTTATTTTGGCACCAACTCATTCACTGCTAAATGGGAAGTCATGCTGAAAAGGCAGAGAGCTGCAGTGTCATACAGGCCAGTCCTGAGTTGCCAAGTAGAGAAGGAAGCTATGGGGAAAGAGAACTGAAATTTTTCAAAGGAGTCATTTGATAATAATTTAGTATTTAAAGATTATACTTTGGGAAAATTGATTAGCAAAGACAGAGCTTTGTGGCTTTTTTCTCTCACTATTATGAAAGGAAGTTCTGTTCTTAGCCCAGGCCTCCTAAACTGATGTAACTTATAAATGTATCTGAATCACTGTACTAGTAGCAATATTTTCTACCTTCTTTTCTTCTGTCTTCTCATTGTCTTTGAGTAAGTGGTCAGATGTAAGCCTATTGGTCTAGGGCACCTTTTTCATTTCTAGGTCTCTCTTTGGGGTGGTCATTTTCTGTCTTCAAGGCAGAACAGGAAGAAAGGACATTTATGTGGAGAGTATTAATGAAAATTATTTACTATTGAATATGTCAGGCAATCCAACAAGGAAGGTATTAGAAGACTTATTTTGAAGATGAAGAAATGGAAAATTTAAGTTAACCAGATTTGCAAGTTCAGTAAGAGGCTGAGCTGAAATTTGAACCTTGTTTTGAACAATGTAAACCTTCTGTTATTTCCACTCTGCCCAATGGAATGATAATAATTCCTCAGGACCTTCAACTCTTCCAGAAAATGCCACATCAAAGATTTCATTAAGTGCTCAAAAAACACTTCTAATAACCCAAAAGTTGCATGAGGAAGGGCAACTGGAAAATGTTTTATACCCATGTGAATGACTAGGTCAGTGGCATCTTTTTGACTCATCTCAGAGCTGTGGCTCCATGATTTTGAGAGACAATTTTTTGGAGAATTGCTTTGAGCATCATAACTACTGCTATGATGTGTCTCTATACTAAGAAAAGGAAAATCTTGTCATGGATTTACCTCTGATGTAACTACAAAATCTTTATTATTTGTGTTTGCAGCAATCTGAACTATATGCATGATGTGAGGTGAGCACATTTTTTGGGAACAGGCATCTATATAGGATACAAGCTTGTGTTTGTGTTTGCTTTTAAAATGACTTCCTCATTAAATAGCGTTGTATCTTGTAAACCATGAATTCACAAGATAGGCCAATTTTATTAAAATTTTGGGGGTTATTAACCTTTTTGAGAATCGAATTAAGCTTTTACTTTTCCCCTAGGAAATATGTACATGTAAACATACCAAATCTTCCTACATTTAGAAAGTGTTCTTTGACCTCAGTCAGGAGCTTTGCTCTACGAGGAGCAAGGGCTAGGGCAATTGAACATGAAAGAAGTATTTCATTGTCTTTTCTCTCATTATCCCACCTCCATCCCAAAATATCCCACAATAAACGTGTTTTGTGAAATATAGAGTGTCAGGAGTCTCTTTGTAAAGTCTTGTTCACAATCTTTATTCCTTAATTTAATGCTAATGATTTTGAATATTTCCTAGAGAAGTTAGTCGAATTAAAAAAGCTATTGGTATTCTCAAATACTATCACCTAGCTGAGTGCTACATCATTCCAGTGGTCATCTACCACAAGTAGCTGATACCATGTAGTCCATCCTGGTGCTCCAGAAGCTGCCAATGATGATGTCCAACTGATCCAGAAAGGTTGGCTTCATTCCTCAAGGGAGTAAGTGTTTTCCTCTTGAAGATTCCATCACATGTATGGCACAAGGTGAATTAAACTTCCATAGTGTTAGATTTTTAAAAGATGAGACTTAGTCTTTCTGGAATGGTGATACTTTCATGTGATTGCCAGTATTTCCTTAAAATTCTAGAGAGTATGTTTTTATTTTTACAAAATAAATTGGTTTAAAATTAATTTTATTTTGAAGACTTGCGAGATTTTAAAAACATTTGTTTTGGTAATTAGAGAGAACTGAGATGTGATAAAATGTGTTTCTGGCTTTTGGGGCCAGTAAGAGTTCTGTGATATGTGGAAACATATTGAGGTATCACTATGCAGAACCCTAGTGAGTTATTGTATCTATCCCAGCAGGCAAATGTTCCAATGAATTAGATATTAGCATTAAATTTGTAAACAGAACTTTTGGTGCACCAGGGGCCATTAGAAACTACTGATTGTTTAACATTGTAATTAAATAGATTGTTGATTTTTCTTTTGTGAAAGAGTGTCAAGGTCATCTACTAAATCACCTAGAATGTGATTGTTTTCTTAAAGAATACTTTTCTTTAGTCATGGTCGCAATGTTCTTCCTGGGGTTTTGGATAGTGTGATTGATATTCTGCTAAATTTATTTGAACTTGTATATTTAGTCAGAAGTTAAAATTTTGGAAAGCATTATTGCTTCAAGTGTTCTGCCTTCTGTTTTTTCCCAGTGTGTTCATCACAGTCTTGATCTGTGCAGTCTGGATAGCTGCTTATCAAATCTTTCTGGAACAATTCTTTAGCATTTTGAACACAATAGAAAAGATTTGTGAAGGATGACCACATCTTCAACAAGGACCAAAAATTTTTTTTAAAAAAAGATTTTATGTATTTATTCATGAGAGACACAGAAAGAAAGAGACAGAGACACAGGCAGAGGGAGAAGCAGGCTCCATGGGGAGCCTGACATGGGACTCGCTCCCGGAACTCCAGGATCACGCCCTGAGCATAAGGGAGACGCTTAGCCGCTGAGCCACCCAGGCATGACAAATTTGGCACGTTACATTTTATAAATTAAAGTGTGCAGCATAGGGCAGCCCCGGTGGCTTGGCGGTTTAGCGCCACCTTCAGTCTGGGGCGTGATCCAGGGGACCCAGGATCGAGTCCCACATCGGTCTCCCTCTGCTTCTCCTTCTGCCTGCAACTCTGACTCTCTCTCTCTGTGTCTCTCATAAATAAATAAATAAATTCTTAAAAAAATGTGCAGCATATTAATATGCTTTGATACATTTATATATTGTATACATTTGTATACATGTATACATTTATGTATATAAATTATGTATATAAATTTATATATAGATGTATACATTTATATATAATGTATACATTTATGTATATAAATTATACATATGTATAATTACACATATGTAAATTATACAAATGTATATATATACATTCATGTATATAAATTATGTATATAAATTTATATATGTATGTATATATAAATGTATATATACATATTTATATATGTATACATTTATACATTAATATATATTTACATATTAATTTACTTTGATACATTTATATATTGTAAAATGATTGCCATTGAAATAATATTTATCACATTTATCTTTACATTATTATTGTCTATGTTCATTACACTGTTCATTAAATCTCTATGGCTTATTTACTACTTGCAACAAGTTTATACCCTGAAACACCATCAACCTTATCCTTATTGCCTAGTAACTACCATTTTACTTTCTGTTTTTCTTTTATAGATTTGACTTTTTTAGATTCCACACATAAGTGATACCATACAATACTTGTCTTTCTCTGACTTATCTTGCTTCGCATAAGGTGCTCAAAGTCTATCCATTTTGATGCAAATGGCAGGATAGCTTCCTTTCTCATGACTGAATAATATTCCACTGTGTATATATACCACATCTTTCTTATCCATTTACCCATCTATAGGCATTTGGTTTCTTTCTATATTTTTGCTATTGTGAACAATGCTATGATAAATAAGGGTAAGTATATATCTTGTCAAAGTCCTGTTTTCATTTCCTTTGGGTGTATACATATAAGTAAAATTGCTGGATAGAATGGTAGATATATTTTCAATTTTTTGAGGAAACTTCATAATGTTTTCCATAGTGGTTAGACTAATTTACTTTTCCACCAAGAGTGTATAAAGGTTCCTTGGCAGCATCTGTTGTCTCTTTTCTTCTTGCATCTCTGATGATTAGTCATATTGAGCATCTTTTCATATGCCTGGTAGCCATTGTGGTGTTATCTTGGGAAAAATATCTACTTAGTTCTTCTGGCCATTTTTAATTGAATTTTTTGTTGCTATTAAGTTGTTTTAGTTCTTTATTTTGGATATTGACCCCTTATCTGATAAATGGTCTACAAAAATTTTCTCCCATTCTGTAAGCTGAAGTTTCATTTTGCTAATTGTTTCTTTTGCTGTGCAGAATCTGTTGAGTTAGATATAGTCCTGTTTATTGATATTTGCTTTTGTTGTTTGTGCTTTAGGCATCACCTCCAAACACTCATTGCCAAGACAACGATCAATGAATTTCTTTTCCCTCTGTTTTCTTCTAGGAGTTTTATAGAATCAGGTCTAATGTTTAAGTCTTTAACTGATGTTGAGTAAATTTTTGTGAGTGGTGTAAGGTATGGGTCCAATTTCATTGCTTTGCATGTGTTTCTCCATTTTCCCCAGAACCATTTGTTGAAAAGACTATCTTTTCCCCATTGGGTGTTTTTGGCTTCCTTATCAAATGATTAGTTAACTATATGTGTTGGGATTTAATTTGGGTTCTTTATTCTGTTCCATTGATCTATATGTCTATTTTTGTTCCAGTATCATACTGTTTTTATTACTATGACTTTAGTTTGGAATCAGGAAGTATGCTATCTTTGACTTTGTTCTTTCTTTTTTCCTCAGGACTTCTTTGGCTATTTGAGTTCTTTTGTGGTTCCACACAAATTTTAGTGTTGTTTGTTCTTTTTCTATGAAAAATGGATTTGGCATTTTGATGGAGATTGTGTTGAATCTGTAGATGGCTTTGGATAGTATTGCCATTTTTGGATAGTATTGCCATTTTAACAATATTTATTCCCCTGATCCATGAACATGACATGTTTTTCCATTTGATTGAAGGACCAAAAGTTTTATGTTTTAATGAGACATTTGCTTCAGGGCAGCTGCGGTGGCGCAGTGGTTTGGCTCCACCTGCAGCCCGGGGTGTGATCCTGGAGATCCAGGATCGAGTCCCACGTCAGGCTCCCTGCGTGGAGCCTGCTTGTCCCTCTGCCTCTCTCTCTCTCTCTCTCTCTGTGAATAAATAAAATCTTTTTAAAAAAAGTTCTTTAAAAAACAAACAAAAAAACATTTGCTTCAGAAGACTTTAAATTCGTCAGCCATCAATTAGGTTCAGATATTACTTTTTAGTTTATCCCCCCTGAAAAATTAGTGGAAATACTCAGCTAGGTTACCTCTGTCTATCCCAGGATAAATGGCTCCAGGATAAATGTTTTACAGTGCAGACTGTTGATTTTCTTCTTTTACTCCCCATTATTCTTATCACAGGCAATTTGAGCAGGAATATTGCTTTTATGTTTCATGTTCTATTTTTGACCAAAAATTTACTCTCTAATCTGCATTTTCAAAGTTCAGTTAATGAATAATTGCCATTGAAAATTATTTTCTTCCATATTCTGTGTAAAATGTCTGCCACTATTTTTTTTTAAATCTGGAACTCTCAACAATCCTTGTCCTTTTTTTTTTTTTAGATTTATTTATTTGGATTGAGAGAGAAAGAGAGAGAGTGAGAGAGCAATTAAAGATGGGGGAGGGGCAGAGGGAGAGATTCTCAAGCAGACTTCTCACTGAGCTTGGACCCTGATGCAGGGCTCAGTATCATGACCCATGAGGTCATTACCTGGGCCAAAACCAAGAGTTGGACACTCAACAAACTGAGCCACCTAGGGACCTCTCACTAGTCCTTGTTCTAATCTTTGAATCATACACGCCGTCTGACTCTCATGGAGCCCTGAAACCTACTGATGCAAATAATGAGTGTGAAACATGAAAATGTGTGCCATGAAACATGAAAAAATAATGACTGTGAAATATTTTTCTTTGCAATTATTGTAAAGTAAGTATGCTTATTGTTTAATATTTGGAAAATATAGACATCTAAATGAAAACTAAAATGAATCTATTGTTTTACCACCACAAAATAATCATTTTGTTTGGTAGATTTTCACTTTTATGTCTATTTTTCAAAAGTTTGATTATATTATACATACAGTTTTATTTTATTTATTTTTAAAAATATTTTATTTTTTTATTCATGAGAGACACACAGAGAGAGAGGCACAAACATAGGCAGAGGGAGAAGCAGGCTCCATTCAGGAAGCCCGATTGCAGGACCTGACCACAGGGCTCCTGGGATCATGCCCTGAGCCAAAGGCAGATAGTAAAATGCTGAGCCACCCAGGCGTCCTACATACAGTTTTAAAACATATTTTCTAAACTTGGAATGATTTTACAAATTCAGTCTCTTCATTGAAAAAATCAGATGGGGGATCCCTGGGTGGCGCAGCGGTTTGGCGCCTGCCTTTGGCCCAGGGCACGATCCTGGAGATCCAGGATTGAATCCCACATCAGGCTCCCGGTGCATGGAGCCTGCTTCTCCCTCTGCCTGTGTCTCTGCCTCTCTCTCACTGTGTTCCTATCATAAATAAATAAAAAATTAAAAAAAAAGAAAAAATCAGATGGCACACCTATTCCACACCTTACTGATTAGTTAGTGATTACTACCCACATTGGGATGTTAAAATTTCATCACCATGCCCCCATATCATATTCATTCTGTAAAGTACATAGTGAGGAATCTGAAGAATGATTTGCTATAGAGCTCTGCTGAATGTTAGTCTGTCTTAGAATAAAATGCTGTGCTATGTTCCTCCTGAGAAAGGCATAGGAGTCTTGACATTCATTCTTCATACTTATATGGAGAGGCAAACAGTGAGGAGTGATTATTCCCAAGCAAAGCAAAGAAAATCTTCATTTATTTATTTATTTTTCTCTTAGAATAACATATCTCTGAAAAATCCTCAGACCTCTCTGTGGCCAGTGCATGACTATGCAGGCAGTTTCTGGATTAATAATAGTTGGGGTTGTGTGCAGGTAGACATGACCCAAGCTTTAAGTAAATTACTAGTACCTTGATGAGTATCTTCCTTAGCAGTATTGGTGAGGTCAGGGATCATTCTCTCCTCTCTATACTCATTTACAAAGGTTTTCATCAACACAAGACACTCAGACTTTGAGCTCAAGCCCAAAGGAAGTTTTCTGGGAATCCTATGCAAGTTTTAGGCCTGCTTGTGTGTAGCCATATGAAGATATGAAGATTTGAGAATATGAATGTCAGGGAATGAAGTTACCTGAACTTTAGATCAATTTTCAGTACAACTGAAAGCCCCTTGAACATTAAGGAGTTGGCTAACTTTGGTTCCCTAGAAGACGCTTAAGAGAAAACACAGTAGATTTGCAATTACCCAGAGCAACTGTAATTGGCATTGCTCAGATTATGCTTAGAGAACAGTGTTCAGTTTTTATTTCAACCCTTAAAAATGATGTGGTCCAGAAAAGAAAAACCTGATATTTTCTGGCATTTTGAATTGTTACTTGTACTATTTCAGTTTTTTTTTTAATTCCCCCAAAGCAACTAACCAACAAAGAATGTGAATTTTTGCTCTAACAGATTGTAGCTTGAATATAGATAATATTTCTTTTAGTTACTTGATTAAAAATGCTAATGCTAAATATATTAAAATATTTATAGTCAACATATACAATGGCATATATAATAATAAAATGACATTTTTAGTATATTTGGAACATTTTAATTTTGCCATGTGAGGGTTGGGCTTCAGATTATCTGTCTTCTCTACTATCAGAAATGGAAGTTGGCTTATAAAAGGAATTTTCTGAGTTTCTGTTTTCTTACCTATAAAGTAGAAATAATGATCCCTGATTCACAGGATTGTTATGAAGTTTAGGTGAGATAGACCATGTGAAAACACCCACTTAGGAGTGGTCCTACCCACTGCCAGAATTCTCACAGCCTATTCACTCCTCAAACTAGCACACTCTGGCCTCTGCCCAAGCAACTCCAGAACTAAAGCTCATCAAAAGCAGTGATAGAACATCATGGTTACCAAAACTGATTTCAGGACAATCTTTGTCTCCTTTCTCCACTCCCACCTTCTGGAAGACATATTTGCTATAATTTGTGCAAAGCTATCTAAATTTTCTTCCTGTTTTGACCTGTCCTGCTCATTGTCCTTCTCAAGCTTTTCCTTCTTTGATCATCCCTTACATGCAGTGTCTTTCCAGGCATCAGTCCTTAGCCCATTTTTCCTTTTCTCTACAGTCTTTCTGGATGACCTATTCACTTACTGTTTACACTACTACTTTAGGGTGGTAATGCAAATCTCTGTTGCCAGCTGGATATCCCTTCTGAGCTCCAAATTCATTAATCTACTTCTTTTTTAAAAAAGATTTTATTTATTTATTCATGAGAGAGAGAGAGAGAGAGAGAGGCAGAGACACTGGCAGAGGGAGAAGCAGGCTCCATGCAGGGAGCCTGATGTGGGACTCCAGGATCATGCCCCAGGCAGAAGGCAGTGCCAAACCCCTGAGCCGCCCGGGCTGCCCCATTAATCTACTTCTTACTGGTCTTTTCAACTTAAATAATCCACAATATCTCTAAAACAAAAATCATCATGCCTTCATTCCACATATGTTGCTTAGGTCTCTGCTATGTGCCATGCCTTGCCTATTTCTCTAATTCCGTGTCTAGTCTACTCGTCAGCTGGCACCCTGTCTCATAGTGTATGGTAATGTGGAGTTCCTCAAATCTATCATGCTGCCTTATGTCTCCATGTATAAGAGACCAAATAGTCTTGGAAAACAGAAAATTACTGATTTTCCAGATCCTGATTCCAGTCCTTCTGGGGCCCAGCTGTTCTATGAAATAAATAACCTCTGTTATTCTCCAATAAATTTCCCTTTAAGATTGGGCCAATTTGGATAGATTTATTCTTTAAAACCAAGGAGATTTAAACAAAATAAGCCTTTGCATGGAAGGAGCTGTTGGAAATGTTATGGTTCCAATGAGCTAATCTGCTTCCTTAGTAAATGAAACCAACAGCCTAGGCAGACTGGCATAGCTTCAGATTGTTTTCCTTTAGTCTAACTTATTTTCTAAGTACGACTTATTTCTATTTCATCTTACTAAGCCAACTAACACAAAACACAATATTTTCATTTATTATAAAGAATCTAGTAATGAAGCCATGTTGGGGGGTAAAAGGTGAGGGCACACACTAAATTTCACTTGAACATTCTTGTGAAACAGTCTCTTCTCTTCCAAAGTTTCTCTTTTCAGAGGCCAGTTGCCTAGACTCACCTCTCCAAATATTTCCTGTATCCTTTACATCCTCCATGTCCTCTCTCATCTTTCTGGTCTCTTAACCTTTTCTTAGACAGACTACTTGCACTCTTTCCAAGGTGCAGAGAGACATGTTGATATAACTGATGAGAATTTTCATGATTTCCCTTCCCTTCACCCACCATTTGTGTTTGTGAGGGATAGGCTTGGGCTTTGCACACTTCCCTAGGGTAGGGTTGGTATATCAGGCATACAAGAGGAAAAGGAAGACAGCTTTGAGTTTCTAAGTAGACTTTTGAACAACCCATCCCATAAGTTAGAAAGAAAATGTTCTTAAGCCACAAAAGTCAAAGTTTACGTTACAAACAATATATCTGGGGAGAATGTATGATGATTTCAGAGTCAGTTTTCTGCTCTAAATTTATTCAAGTTAGGGGTTGATGTAAGGGGAAAGATGAAGAAGAAATCAAGAAGTATGAACTGCTGGTGAGCACTCTGTGCCTTCCCTCTCCCCATTTAGTCCTCAGCCAACCCTATGTAAGTTTGGTGATCTGAGGTCAGAGGGGACCAGTGTTTGATTTCTGGATGTAGCTCTGAAAAACAAATGAGACCCTAGAAATATCTGCATGATATCAGGAGAATTAGGTGCTGCCTGGAGTGTCTAGACACAGAGGGCCTGAGACAACCCCACTCTGTCATAGCTTCCAAGTGTTGGAAAATACGCTAAAGCGACACAGAAGTGCATTAGCAAGGTCTGGCAGAACTAAGGGACTTTGCAGTCGAGGTGAAAGGACATTGATGGTGAGGAATAGAGACCCAAACTGTGAGCATCAGCCAGTGTGGAGGGGTAGGTGACTGAGAGCCAAGTGCTTCTCCTATGCCATAAGGTTGTATATGGTGCTGGGAGAGAAGGAAGGGAGAGAATGAAAGAACTGAGTAGGGGGATGCCAGACTCCTGAGGGTGATCCTTTTAAGTAGCAGTAATGGGATACTTCTTTGTGGTTGTTCACCTATAAGCCCAACTCATCACCAATGTTGTGTTGAAAATGTGTGGAAACACATTAAAAAATGCTCAACATCACTCAGCCTCAGGGAAATACAGATCAAAACCACAATGAGATACCACCTCACACCAGTTAGAATTAACTAGTTAGGAATTAACAAGTTAGGAAATAACAAATGTTGGGGAGGATGTGGAGAAAGAACCCTCTTATGCTGTTGGTGGAAATGCAAGCTGGCGCAGCCAGTCTGGAAAACAGTATGGAGTTTCTTCAAAAAGTTGAAATTGGAACTTCCTACAACCCAGCAATTGAACTACTAGGTATTTGCCCAGAGGATATAAACATGATGTGAAGAGGCACCTGCACACAAAAGTTTATAGCAGCAATGTCCACAATAGCCAAACTGTGGAAAGAGCCCAGATGTCCATCAAGAGATGAATCTTAAAAAAGATGTGGTGTATATATACAATGGAATTTTACTCAGCCATCAAAAAGGATGAAATCTTACCATTTGTAACAACATGGATAGAATTGGAAGGTATAATGCTAAGCAAAGTAAGTTAATCAGAAAGATAATTATATGGTTTCACTCATGTGGAATTTAAGAAACAAGACAGAGGATCACAGGAGAAGGGAGGGAAAAATAAAATAGACAAAATCAGAGAGAGATACAAACCATGAGACTCTTAACTATAGGAAATAAACCGGGGGTTGGTGGAGGGAAGTGGGTGGAGGGATGGGGTAACTGCGTGATGGGCTTTAAGGAGGGCACATGATGTAATGAACATTGGGTGTTCTATGTAATTGATGAATAAGTGAACTCTACACCTGGGACTAATGATACACAATATGTTAATTAATTGAATTTAAATAAAATAAGATTTAAAAAGGAATACGGTTTCCAAAAAAACAAAAAAAAATTTGGGTGGAGAAAATAAAAACTGAGATTGTGTTGGGAAGGGGAGATATTTTGGAAACAATAGGAGTTATTTGGAGGAGACCAAGCTGTGATTGACCTGTAGGAAGAGCAGGACAAGTAGCCTAGGACCAAATGCCTGGCTGAGGTGATGGACTAAGGGAATATATGAATGGGGGGTTTAGGGAGGGGTGCACATTATCTGAGGATTTCCAGAAATATCATCTTTGGTAAATTAAACTTCAAACTGCATAGGTGATCCAAAAATTACTAGAATTTTCATATTAAAGGAAAGGTGACTCCTTGCTAACACTTCTAGAAAATTAAATTAGGTTTTCTCTAAACCCTCTCTCTTTTTATTTATTAAAATATTTTATTTATGTATTTTAGAGGGAGAGGGAGAGAGAATGTGAGCAGGGGGGAGGGGCAGCAGAAGAGAGTTTTAGGTAGACTTTGCTCTGAGTGTGAGCTCCATAGGAGGCTCCATCTCAGGACTCTGAGGTCAAGACCTGAGCAGAAATCAAGAGTTGGATTCTTAACTGACTGAGCCACCCAGGCACCTGTCGAAATCCCCTTTCTATCCCTAAAATTTTGTCATTTTACAATTATACTTGTTAGTATTTTTCCCTATCACTTATTTTTAAAATTTGGATTTAAACAACTGGACCAATCAGGGTCTTTTGAGTTTGTTACTTTATGACAAAGGAATGCAAGTCTAGCCACACAAACTAATGCTGGGGGAGCTTAAAAAAATACTAGTTTCTGGCCCCACTCCCAGAGATTTTGATTCCGTTGGCTTGGGACATTGTTTTCAAAAGCTCTCCAGGTGATTCCAATGCATGACCAAGACTCTGAACCTTTTTTTTTTTTTTTAAAGATTTATTTATTTACTTATTTATGATAGACATAGAGAAAGAGAGAGAGGCAGAGATACAGGAGGAAGGAGAAGCAGGCTCCATGCGGGGAGCCCGATGTGGGACTCCATCCTGGGACTCCAGGATCACTTCCTGGGCCAAAGGCAGGCGCTAAATCGCTGAGCCACACAGGGATCCCCAAGACTCTGAACTTCTTAAGTGATGACTTTAAGTCATTATACTTATAGTTTCCAGGAGACTATCTTCTATAGTGTCTGTGTTTTTAAATGGAGCAAAGTCTATTGAACAATATTCTAAAATCATTAATAATCAAAGGAAGAAAAAAGAAGATGTAAGAGAATGAAAAGGGAATGTAAGAAAATGCTAAGGTTGGTCTTACCTCTCCATGTTTCTAGGTTTGATCATTTAACTTGTGAATGACCAAGCTCTTTCTTGTCTCTTTTCCTTTGGTAATCTGCCTTAAGTTTCTTCAGCTCCTTTCAGAGAAGATGAATGAAAAGTTTATTCTGATGCTTGCTTGGTTAAAAAATTTGGGTGGACAAAATTGAAAACTATTGACTTACTTGAGATTGGGGATAAGGTTTGAATTGTATTAATCTATACAATGAACAAACACAGGGAATATGAAAACTTGGTTATGATTTCTTATATTTCACATTCTCCAATATAATTTAGAAATGGAGACAGAAAATGTCACTTCTTAGCCTTTTAGAGTTAAAAATGCCCAATAAATGTTTATGGAAAATCTTTACTGGTACCACCAACCCTAGCCTCAAAGATGCTGCATGGCATAGATTTAATTTAAATTACATTATGTAAGGGGAACTCTCCTTGAGAGATCACTGAAAATTGTTGACCCCAATGGCTGAGATTTTTAGCTGTTGTTCATGTCTGGTACCATCTTCTCCATTATTTGGATAGGAATCTTGGGTTTGTTCTTTTACATCTTTCCTTTGATACACCCCTCTTTTCTACCTGTCTACTTTGGGTGGGAAAAATACTCATTGTTTGATGGGGGAGAGGTGGAGATTTAGCAATTAGAAATATTCTAAAATGAAAGGTACTTTTATTACTTATTTATGGTAATTAGCTGCCAGCTGGGCTCAAGTCTTTGTTATGGAAAAAATTAGAAATTATCTACATTCCATTAGAAATAAAGAATAATGTAGCAATGTTCCTTAACACTTTTCAGTTATTTCAGGTACCTCATATGTTACTGTGTAAGCCAGCAGAACTTAATGGATTTGCAGATGTATCCTTGAAAGCATTACCTTTCGGTCAAAGTTAGATGTTATTGCACATAATCTTATGAGTAAATCAATTTGTAAACCAACTGTGTAAACCAATTTTTCATTAGGTTTCAGTGCAGAAAAAATAGTAGGAGATTATAAAGCGCTGGTTTGCATTGAGGGTATTATGGTCATTTTTCTTGAACCACTTACACTACTTTAAGCCACAGATATATCTTTAATAGCTTTCCACCTGGAGAAGTTAGAATTATATTCCTATCAATGTAATCACATTCAGACTTATTCTTATTTGTATAACTTAATTTCAGTTTATAGAAATTTAGTAATACTGCAAATGAAAGCAAAATCTGAAGCTTGTGTTTTTTTATATTCTTTGGGTTTTCCATTCTACTCACAGGAAAATAATATGGGCTACTAAAACTGTTGAGGGCAAGCAGCAGGTATAGGCACACTATAAGGGTAATAGTGTAACTTTGTAGAAGTCTTTTAGAAGCAAAATATATCAATATCTCTAAATTATTCATACTATTTGATGCAAAGATTCTATGTTTATGAGTTTATATAAAAGCAATAATTTTTTAAATGCTTCATGTGCAATTATATTCATCATAATGCTATTTACAACATAAGAGAGTTAAAAACAACCTTAATGATCTATATGGAAAAGGATAAACATAAAACAATACTGAATGAAATATTATGCTGACATTTAAAAGAGAATATAGAAAAATGTTTATGAAGCTATATAAAAACACTCAAGTAAAAAAGTTGTATAAGATGTACAAGCATAACCCAGTTAAAAAACCAAATAAAAATCTATGTATAAATCCCTATAAAAACACATTGCATTGGTGGTGTCTGGATGGTGAGATCAAGAATTATCTTCAAATATTTCTCTATTTTTACATATTTTTAAATATCCCAAGAAAAATATAAATTTAACATATTAAATATAAATAAATAAAGTGATGGAGTAGCTGCTTTATGGGTTCTGGGCTTATAAACTACATAGGAACTGGGGAAGAAGGTAGTTATCCTTTCCTTGGTAGGTAAAAAGGCTATCAGAATACATCACCAGGATGAATGAATAGGCTATTTCACAAATAATAAAGCCCCCAGACATTTCTTAATTTCTTAGACTTTGCAAGTCATTGTGTTGTTCAATTGTGATTTTAAAATTTGCTTAACCAAAGAGACTTTTTGTTTAGAAGAAATGTAATATAGAAGCAGAACAGACAGAAGCAGAGCTGCATTGATTTAAGTGGGAACAGGAGGTCTAGGCTGTTTATCCCACATCCTCCTGTGATCTCTTGCTGACTGGAGAGAGGGTACTGGGGAGCTCCTGAATGGACTCACAGTATTTTGAAGGAATAATAATAAGTACTTTTGAGGGATCTTTAAGTATAAACCTCTTATTTATGTTCTACTACTTATAAAAATGCTGTAAATTAGGCATTAATTAAATTAATTAATTAGGTCCATTATGCAGATGGGAGAACTAAGGCTTGTGGATGTGATGTGAGTTGCTGGAAGTCATATACCTCTATACCTGAAATTGGAGCCAGTTCCTATCTGACTCCAAACTTATGCTTTTTATCACAATGTCATGTTGCTTACAAAACAACACAAACTACTGTGTTTTCACCTCGGAAATAGCAGAAAACAGAAGGGAATTTGACAACTGACTAGCTGTACCTGATTTTATCTCTTCCTTGTCTTCCTATTGCAATTCTCATGAAATGGGGAAAGGGATGCAAAAATCTAACTGTGATGGAGACTAGGTACATGATTGATAATGTGTTGGATCTTAAGAAGGATTTCTACCACTTGAAGCAGATGTAGGGTGCAGTGGCAGAAGTCAGCAAGGTGTCAGGGTATTTTTAGTATCCCTGCCTCAAAGATACAGTGTCTTTGTAGGCTAATGGAAGGAAGTTACCTCTTCCTACAGATTAGTTGCTTTTTAAGGTGGCCAGGGCAATTCCACCTTTTTTTCTCCCTGACTTCCTTCATGCTTTCTGTATTTCTTTGGAGATCTCAGTCAATGCAATACTGTTAATGGGAAAGCAGGAAATGTTGCAGTTGGGATGAAGGGCAGCACCAGGCAAAAATGAGGTGGGGGTTCTTGTTTACCCTGCACTATTTGTGCAAGAAGAAAATGAAAGGCTGCTTCTGGGATTCTACCAAAAAGCAGATGTCAGTGGGCACCAAGAAGCTCCCCACCTGTTTGCTGGCATCAAATCTTTGCAGTTTTTTCCTTGTTTAAGGGTAAGAAAAATATTTCTCTTCTCGTCACCCTTCATCTCCCTCCCCCAAAAACTTAGAAGTTAAAACAATATCATCTATATTTTAAATCACTTCGAAAACAAACAAAATGAACATAGAAATTGTGGTCCATATGCCAAAAGACAATAAAAATAAATCAGAAAACTAATAAGCCCAAAGACATGAAATAAGCCTATGTAATTCATATCAACTTATTAATTTTGGTTATTGAGATGAATGAGTTAAAACCCCTATCAATAATACAAAAATTTTCAAATTGGGTCAAATACAAAATCAAATTATATTCTGGAAATTTGAAAAGAAAGTAAAAGTAAGGGCTGCCAAGATGATCCTATTCACTGGATTCTTAGAAGGCCTCAAACATGTGGGCTAAGAAACTCTTAAATGTGCTCTTTCCTCTATCCCAGCTGTAACTACAAGAATCTGCCTCTTGTGATCAAAACTGTTCATACCAATTAGTGGATTTACAATATGAAATATCAACCAAGTAGTCTGTCTGGACTCTGATATAGGTCTAACATACACCTCTCCCTTCCATAGCTAACATTTACTGAAGGGCTACTGTTTCCAGATGTTAAATATATTTACTCTATTTAATCCTCAAACAACCCCCTGAAGTTGGTCTGATAAACACCTCCATATTATAGATGGGGAACTGAGGAAGCATAATGTTTATAAGAGTTACCCAAAGTCATACAGTGAGCAGGCAGTGAGGCAGGTGGCTTGGGAATGACAGAATCAGAGCAGATGGAATTAGTTAACTGGTTCCAATGTCTAATGGTGTTGTACTCTCAAAGCCTGGTTTTGTCCATCTTCAAGGAAGACGTTCTGTTATTGGTCTAACTGCATGTGATCTTCAACACTATCTTCCTTTTCCCTGATTCCCTTCTGACAGATGTGTTCTAAAGATAAGTTAGTACCTTTGCTCAGGTTTCAGGCACATCAGACAGCTCTGAGTGCATTCCTTCTTTTTACGGTGATTTGGCTGTCCCTGCTCTGCTTGTAGGTGTTGATTTATGATTTAATTCTCAAGGAGAAATCTCATTTCTCTCATTTCATTCTGCTAGTTAATGGCCCTACATTGACCTGGAGGAGAGTCTCTAAAAATGCATGTGAGGGCTCTGTTTTTGACGAATTAGTGGTGGAGTGTTTCATTAATGACTTGAATGAGAATGTAGAGAGAATATTGATCAGATTTGCAGATGACATAATTTAGATGCTAAAGATAATACATTAGCTACTAAAACCAGAATCTAAATAGGTCTTAGTAACCTGAAACATGAGGACAGATTTATTTATCTAAGCATTTAATTTAAAAAAATGTATTGGGTGCATATTATATGCTAGAAAATAGGGGGGATTCAAGAGCAAATCAGGTGGACAAGGACTCTGACTTTATAAAGGTATGGCATTACAGAAAAGACAAAACTTAATAAATAAATATAAAGGTTTTTACTTAGGTTTAAGAAAAAACAAAGCAAAACAAACTCATGACTCATCTGCCTCTAGTAGTACAAAAGTATAATGGTGGAACTGTCACTTAAAAGCAGTGCCTAGAAAAAGATTTTTAGTTGACTTTTAGTTTAAGCTTTATATAAGTCAATAGTGGAAGATGGTATAAAAAAGCTGACATACTCTAGTCACATTAAGAGAAATATGATGTTGCAAACAAAGGAGTTTTTAAAAACTTTTTTTTGGAGTTCAATTTGCCAACATATGGCATAACACCCAGTGCTCATCCTGCCAAGTGACCCCTCAGTGCCCATCACCCAGTCACCCCAACCCTCTGCCCACGTCCCTTTCCACCACCCCTTGTTCCTTTCCCAGAGTTAGGAGTCTCTCATATTCTGTCACCCTCACTGATATTTTCACTCATTTTCTCTCCTTTCCCTTTATTCCCTTTCACTAATTTTTATATTCCCCAAATGAATGAGACCATATGTTGGTCCTTCTCTGATTGACTTACTTCGCTCAGCATAACACCCTCCAGTTCCATCCACGTCAAGGCAAATGGGGGGTATTTGTCGTTTCTAATGGCTGAGTAATATTCCATTGTATACATAGACCACATCTTCTTCATCCATTCATCTTTCAATGGACACCGAGGCTCCTTCCACAGTTTGGCTATTGTGGACATTGCTGCTATAAACATTGGAGGGGTGTGCACGTGTTCTGGCGTTTCACTGCATCTGTATCTTTGGAGCAAATCCCCAGCAGTGAAATTGCTAGGTCATAGGGCAGGTCTATTTTTAACTCTTTGAGGAACCTCCACACAGTTTTCCAGAGTGGCTGTACCAGTTCACATTCCCAACAACAGTGCAAGAAGGTTCCCCTTTCTCCACATCCTCTCCAACATTTGTTGTTTCCTGTCTTGTTAATTTTCTCCATTCTCACTGGTGTGAGGTGGTATCTTATTGCGGTTTTGATTTGTATTTACCTGATGGCAAGTGATGGGGAGCATTTTCTCATGTGCTTGTTGGCCATGTCTATGTCTTCCTCTGTGAGATTTCTCTTCATGTCTTTTGCCCATTTCATGATTGCATTGTCTGTTTCTTTGCTGTTGAGTTTAATAAGTTCTTTATAGATCTTGGCTACCAGCCCTTTATCTGATAGGTCATTTGCAAATATCTTCTCCCATTCTGTAGGTTGTCTTTTAGCTTTGTTGACTGTTTCTTTTGCTGTGCAGAAGCTTTT
Organism: Vulpes lagopus; assembly: GCF_018345385.1. NCBI lineage: Eukaryota > Metazoa > Chordata > Mammalia > Carnivora > Canidae > Vulpes > Vulpes lagopus. Next base: position 26,985,467 of record NC_054824.1, on the reverse strand, counting down.
GATCTTGATGAAGTCCCAATAATTCATTTTTGCTTTTGTTTCTCTTGCCTTCATGGATGCATCTTGCAAGAAGTCACTGTGGCCAAGTTCAAAAAGGGTGTTGCCTGTGTTGTCCTCTAGGATTTTGATGGATTCTCGTCTCACATTTAGATCTTTCATCCATTTTGAGTTTATCTTTGTGTATGGTGAAAGGGAATGGTCTAGTTTCATTCTTCTACATGTGGCTGTCCAATTTTCCAAGCACCATTTATTGAAGAGACTGTCCCTTTTCCAGGGGATAGTCTTTCCTGCTTTGTTGAATATTAGTTGGACATAAAGTTGAGGGTCCACTTCTGGATTATCTCTTCTGTTCCATTGATCTGTGTGTCTGTTTTTGTGCCAGTACCACACTGTCTTGATGACCACAGCTTTGTAGTACAACCTGAAATCTGGCATTGTGATGCCCCCAGATCTGGTTTGCTTTTTTAATATTCCCCTGGCTATTCGGGGTCTTTTCTGATTCCACACAAATTTTAAGATGATTTGTTCCAACTCTCTGAAGAAAGTCCATGGTTGGAACTGGAGGGTATAATGCTGAGTGAAGTAAGTCAATCGGAAAAGGACAAACAGTGTATGTTCTCATTCATTTGGGGAATATAAATAATAGTGAAAGGGAATATAAGGGAAGGGAGAAGAAATGTGTGGGAAATATCAGGAAGGGAGACAGAACATAAAGACTCCTAACTCTGGGAAACGAACTAGGGGTGGTGGAAGGGGAGGAGGGCGGGGGGTGGGAGGGAATGGGTGACGGGCACTGAGGGCGACACTTGATGGGATGAGCACTGGGTGTTTTTCTGTATGTTGGTAAATTGAACACCAATAAAAATTAATTTATTAAAAAAAAAGAAAGTCCATGGTTTTTTGATAGGGATTGCATTAAATGTGTAAATTGCCCTGGGTAACATTGACATTTTCACAATATTAATTCTGCCAATCCATGAGCATGGAATATTTTTCCATCTCTTTGTGTCTTCCTCAATTTCTTTCAGAAGTGTTCTGTAGTTTTTAGGGTATGGATCCTTTACCTCTGTGGTTGGGTTTATTCCTAGGTATCTTATGCTTTTGGGTGCAATTGTAAATGGGATTGACTCCTTAATTTCTCTTTCTTCAGTCTCATTGTTAGTGTATAGAAATGCCACTAATTTCTGGGCATTGATTTTGTATCCTGCCACCCTGCTGAATTGCTGTATGAGTTCTAGCAATCTTGGGGTGGAGTCTTTTGGGTTTTCTATGTACAGAATCATGTCATTCACGAAGAGGGAAAGTTTGACTTCTTTCCAATTTGAATGCCTTTTATTTCTTTTTATTGCTTGATTGTTGAGGCCAGGACTTCTAGTACTATGTTGAATAGCAGTGGTGAGAGTAGACATCCCTGTTGTGTTCCTGATCTTAGGGGAAAGGCTCCCAGTGTTTCCCCATTGAGAATATTTGCTGTGGGCTTTTCGTAGATGGCTTTTAAGATGCTGAGGAATGTTCCCTCTATCCCTACACTCTCAAGAGTTTTGATCAGGAATGGATGCTGTATTTTGTCAAATGCTTTCTCTGCATCTATTGAGAGGATCATATGGTTCTTGTTTTTTCTTTTGTTGATAAGATCAATCACATTGATTACTTTATGAGTGCAAGTAGCCTTGCATCTAGAGATACATCTCACTTGGTCATGGTGAATAATCTTTTTTTTTTTTTGTGAATAATCTTCTTAATGTACTATTGGCTAGTATCTTGTTGAGAAATTTTGCATCTGTGTTGATCAGAGATATTGGCCTATAATTCTCCTTTTTAGTGGGTCTTTGTCTGGTTTTGTAATTAAGGTGATACTGGCCTCATAGAACGAGTTTGGAAGTACTTCATCTCTTTCTATCTTTCCGAACAGCTATAGTAGAATAGGTATGGTTTCTTCTTTAAACGTTTGATAGAATTCCCCTGGGAAGCCATCTGGCCCTGGACTCTTGTGTCTTGGGAGGTTTTTGATGACTGCTTCAATTTCCTCCCTGGTTATTGGCCTGTTCAGGTTTTTTATTTCTTCCTGTTCCAGTTTTGGTAGTTTGTGGCTTTCCAGGAATGTGTCTATTTCTTCTAGATTGCCTAATTTATTGGTGTACAGCTGTTCATAATATGTTTTTAAAATCGTTTGTATTTCCTTGGTGTTGGTAGTGATCTCTCCTTTCTCATTCATGATTTTATTAATTTGAGTCTTCTCTCTCTTCTTCTTAATAAGGCTGGCTAATGGTTTATCCATATTATTAATTCTTTCAAAGAACCAACTCCTGGTTTTGTTGATCTGTTCCACAGTTCTTCTGGTCTCTATTTCATTGAGTTTTGCTCGAATCTTTATAAATTCTCTTCCTCTGCTGGGTGTAGGATTGATTTTCTGTTTTTTCTCCAGCTCCTTTAGGTGCAAGATTAGCTTTTGTATTTGAGTTCTTTCCAGTTTTTGGATGGATGCTTTTATTGCGATGTATTTCCCCCTCAGGACTGCTTTTGCTGTATCCCAAAGATTTTGAATGGTTGTATCTTCATTCTCATTAGTTTCCATGAATCTTTCAATTCTTCTCTAATTTCCTGGTTGACTTTTCCATCTTTTAGCAGGATGGTCTTTAACCTCCACGTGTTTGAAATCCTTCCAAACTTCATCTCATGGTTTAGTTCTAATTTCAAGCGTTATGGTCTGAAAATATGCAGGGTACAATCCCATTCTTTTGGTATCAGTTAAGACATGATTTGTGATCCAGTATGTGGTCTATTCTGGAGAAAGTTCCATGTGCACTTGAGAAGAATGTGTATTCAGTTGTGTTTGGATGTAAAGTTCTGTATATATCTGTGAAATCCATCTGGTCCAGTGTATCATTTAAGCTCTTGTTTCTTTGGAGATGTTGTGCTTATAAAATCTATCGATTGCAGCAAGTGCTGTGTTCAAGTCTCCCAGTATAAGTGTATTATTATCTAAGTATGTCTATCTTTGGTTATTAAACGATTGATATACTTGGCAGCTCTCACATTCGGGGCATAAATATTCATGATTGTTAGGTCCTTTGTTGATAGATCCTTTAAGTATGATATATTGTCCCTCTTCATCTCTTACTACAGTCTTTGGGATAAATTTTGATTTATCTGAAATGAGGATTGCTACCCCTGCTTTCTTTTGAGGACCATTTGAATGGTAAATGGTTCTCCAACCTTTTATTTTCAGGCTTTAGGTGTCCTTACATCTAAAATGAGTCTCTTGGGAAGGAGGGGCAAGACGGCGGAAGAGTAGGGTCCCCAAATCACCTGTCCCCACCAAATTACCTAGATAACCTTCAAATTATATTGAAAATCTACGAATTCGGCCTGAGATTTAAAGAGAGACCAGGTGGAACGCTACAGTGAGAAGAGTTCGTGCTTCTATCAAGGTAGGAAGACGGGGAAAAAGAAATAAGAAACAAAAGGCCTCCAAGGGGGAGGGGCCCCGCGAGGAGCCGGGCTGAGTCTGGGGCGAGTGTCCCCAGGACAGGAGAGCCCCGTCCCGGAGAAGCAGGAGCTGCACCAACCTTCCCGGGCGGAAAGGGGCTCGCAGGGAGTTAGAGCAGGACCCAGGAGGGCGGGGATGCCCTCGGGCTCCCTGGGACACTAACAGGCACCTGCGCCCGGGGAGAGTGCGCCGAGCTCCCTAAGGGCTGCAGCGCGCCCGGCGCGCCCGGAGCAGCTCGGGGGGCTCGGGCGGCGGCTGCGCGGAGGGGGCTGCCGGGTGGGAGCGCGAATCCAACAGCGCAGGCCCCGGAGCGCAGGGCGCTGGGACACAGCCCAGGATCCGGCCTCCCCCAGGACAGGCAGAGGCCGGGAGGTGCCAGGACAGCGAGGACGCTCCTGCCCCGAGCTGAGCAGATCAGCGGCCCCGCCCACGGAGCATCGAGGCCCCTGCAGACCCAGAGCCCCGGAGTTACTGCGGGAGCTGACTCCAGTGCTCTAGAGCTGGCCCCGCCACTGTGGTTGTTCCTCCAGGGGCCTCACGGGATAAACCACCCCCACTGAGCCCTGCACCAGGCAGGGGCAGAGCAGCTCCCCCAAGTGCTAACACCTGAGAATAGCACAACAGGCCCCTCCCCCAGAAGACCAGCTAGACGGACCAGTTCCAGGGGAAGTCAAGGGACTTACAGTATACAGAATCAGAAGATACTCCCCCGTGTTTTTTTTTTTTTTTGCTTGTTTGTTTGTTTGTTTGTTTTTTTGCTTTTTGATTTGTTAGCTTCCCCCACCCCTTTTTTCCTTTCTTTCTTTTTCTTTCTCTTTTTCTTCTCTTTTTTTCTTTTTTCTTCCTTTTTTCTTCCTTCTTTTTCTCTTTTCTTTCCTTCTTTCTCTCCGCTCTTTTTCTCTTTTTCCCAATACAACTTGTTTTTGGCCACTCTGCACTGAGCAAAATGACTAGAAGGAAAACCTCACATCAAAAGAAAGAATCAGAAACAGTCCTCTCTCCCACAGTTACAAAATCTGGATTACAAATCAATGTCAGAAAGCCAATTCAGAAGCACTATTATACAGCTACTGGTGGCACTAGAAAAAAGCATAAAGGACTCAAGAGACTTCATGACTGCAGAATTTAGATCCAATCAGGCAGAAATTAAAAATCAATTGAATGAGATGCAATCCAAACTAGAAGTCCTAACGATGAGGGTTAACGAGGTAGAAGAATGAGTGAGTGACTTAGAAGACAAGTTGATGGCAAAGAGGGAAACTGAGGAAAAAAGCGACAAACAATTAAAAGACCATGAAGATAGATTAAGGGAAATAAAGGACAGCCAGAGGAAGACAAACCTATGTTTATTTTTTTATTTTTTTTTTATTTTTTTTTTTTTAAAGATTTTATTTATTTATTCTTGAGAGAGAGAAGGAGAGACAGAGCCAGAGACACAGGCAGAGGGAGAAGCAGGCTCCATGCACCGGGAGCCCGACGTGGGATTCGATCCCGGGTCTCCAGGATCGCGCCCTGGGCCAAAGGCAGGCGCCAAACCGCTGCGCCACCCAGGGATCCCCAAACCTATGTTTAATTGGGGTTTCTGAGGATGCCGAAAGGGCCAGAGGGCCAGAATGTGTATTTGGACAAATCATAGCTGAAAACTTTCCTAATCTGGGAAGGGAAACAGACATTCAGATCCAGGAAATAGAGAGATTACCCTCTAAAATCAATAAAAACTGTTCAACACCTCGACATTTAATAGTTAAGCTTGCAAATTCCAAAGATAAAGAGAAATTCCTTATAGCAGCAAGAGACAAGAAACACCTGACTTTTATGGGGAGGACTATTAGGGTAACAGCAGACCTCTCTACAGAGACCTGGCAGGCCAGAAAGGGATGGCAGGATATATTCAGGGTCCTAAATGAGAAGAACATGCAACCAAGAATACTTTATCCAGCAAGGCTCTCATTCAAAATGGAAAGAGAGGGATCCCTGGGTGGCGCAGCGGTTTGGCGCCTGTCTTTGGCCCAGGGCGCGATCCTGGAGACCCGGGATCGAATCCCACATCGGGCTCCCGGTGCATGGAGCCTGCTTCTCCCTCTGCCTGTGTCTCTGCCTCTCTCTCTCTCTCTCTCTGTGACTATCATAAAAAAAAAAAATGGAAGGAGAGATAAAGAGCAGGAACTGAAAGAATATGTGACCTCCAAACCAGCTCTGCAAGAAATTTTAAGGGGGACTCTTAAAATTAGCCTTTAAGAAGAAGTTCAGTGGAACAATCCACAAAAACAAGGACTGAATAGATATCATGATGACACTAAACTCATATCTTTCAATAGTAACTCTGAAGGTGAACGGGCTTAATGACCCCATCAAAAGGCACAGGGTTTCAGACTGGATAAAAAAGCAGGACCCATCTACTTGCTGTCTACAAGAGACTCATTTTAGACAGTAGGACACCTACAGCCCGAAAATAAAAGGTTGGAGAACCATTTACCATTCAAATGGTCCTCAAAAGAAAGCAGGGGTTGCCATCCTTATATCAGATAAACTAAAATTTACCCTGACGACTGTAGTGAGAGATGAAGAGGGACACTATATCATACTTAAAGGATCTATCCAACAAGAGGACTTAAAAATCCTCAATATATATGCCCCGAATGTGGGAGCTGCCAAATATTTAAATCAATTAATAACCAAAGTGAAGAAATACTTAGATAATAATACACTTATACTTGGTGACTTCAATCTAGCTCCTTCTACCCTCGATAGGTCTTCGAAGCACAACATCTCCAAAGAAACGAGAGCTTTAAATGATACACTGGACCAGATGGATTTCACAGATATCTACAGAACTTTACATCCAAACTCAGCTGAATACACATTCTTCTCAAGCCCATGGAACTTTCCCCAGAATAGACCACATACTGGGTCACAAATTGGGTCTGAACCGATACCAAAAGTTTGGGATCGTCCCCTGCATATTCTCACCCATAATGCCTTGAAATTAGAACTAAATCACAACAAGAAGTTTGGAACGACCTCAAACACGTGGAGGTTAAGGACCATCCTGCTAAAAGATGAAACGGTCAACCAGGAAATTAAGGAAGAATTAAAAAGATTCATGGAAATAATGAGAATGAAGATACAACCGTTCAAAATCTTTGGGATACAGCAAAAGCAGTCCTAAGGGGGAAATACATCACAATACAAGCATCCATTCAAAAACTGGAAAGAACTCAAATACAAAAGCTAACCTTACACATAAAGGAGCTAGAGAAAAAACAGCAAATAGATCCTACACACAGCAGAAGAAGAGAGTTAATAAAGATTCGAGCAGAACTCAACGAAATCGAGACCAGAAGAACTGTGGAACAGATTAACAGAACCAAGAGTTGGTTCTTTGAAAGAATTAATAATATGGATAAACCATTAGCCAGCCTTATTAAGAAGAAGAGAGAGAAGACTCAAATTAATAAAATCATGAATGAGAAAGGAGAGATCACTACCAACACCAAGGAAATACAAACGATTTTAAAAACATATTATGAACAGCTGTACACCAATAAATTAGGCAATCTAGAAGAAATAGACACATTCCTGGAAAGCCACAAACTACCAAAACTGGAACAGGAAGAAATAGAAAACCTGAACAGGCCAATAACCAGGGAGGAAATTGAAGCAGTCATCAAAAACCTCCCAAGACAGAAAAGTCCGGGGCCAGATGGCTTCCCAGGGGAATTCTATCAAACGTTTAAAGAAGAAACCATACCTATTCTACTAAAGCTGTTTGAAAAGATAGAAAGAGATGGAGGACTTCCAAATTCGTTCTATGAAGCCAGCATCACCTTAATTCCAAAACCAGACAAAGAATCCACCAAAAAGGAGAATACAGACCAATATTCCTGATGAACATGGATGCAAAAATTCTCAACAAGATACTAGCCAATAGGATCCAACAGTACATTAAGAAAATTATTCACCTTGAACAAGTAGAATTTATCCCTGGACACAAGGCTGGTTCAACACTCGTAAAACAATGAATGTGATTCTTCATATCAGTAAGAGAAAAACCAAGAAACATATGATCCTCTCATTAGATGCAGAGAAAGCATTTGACAAAATACAGCATCCATTCCTGATCAACACTCTTCAGAGTGTCGGGATAGAGGGAACATTCCTCAACATCTTAAAAGCCATCTATGAAAAGCCCACAGCAAATATCATTCTCAATGGGGAAGCACTAGGAGCCTTTCCCCTAAGATCAGGAACAAGACAGGGATGTCCACTCTCACCACTGCTATTCAACATAGTACTGGAAGTCCTAGCCTCAGCAATCAGACAACAAAAAGACATTGAAGGCATTCAAATTGGCAAAGAAAAAGTCAAACTCTCCCTCTTCGTCGATGACATGATACTCTACATAGAAAACCCAAAAGCCTCCACCCCAAGATTGCTAGAACTCATACAGCAATTTGGTAGCGTGGCAGGATACAAAATCAATGCCCCAAAATCAATGGCATTTCTATACACTAACAATGAGACTGAAGAAAGAGAAATTAAGGAGTCAATCCCATTTACAATTGCACCCAAAAGCATAAAATACCTAGGAATAAACCTAACCAAAGAGGTAAAAGATCTATACCCTCAAAACTATACAACACTTCTGAAAGAAATTGAGGAAGACACAAAGAATGGAAAAATATTCCATGCTCATGGATTGGCAGAATTAATATTGTGAAAATGTCAATGTTACCCAGGGCAATTTACACGTTTAATGCAATCCCTATCAAAATACCATGGGTTTTCTTCAGAGAGTTAGAAAAAATTATTTTAAGATTTGTGTGGAATCAGAAAAGACCCCGAATAGCCAGGGGAATTTTATAAAAGAAAACCATATTTGGGGGCATCACAATGCGAGATTTTAGGTTGTACTACAAAGCTCTGATCATCAAGACAGTGTGGTACTGGCACAAAAACAGACACATAGATCAATGGAACAGAATAGAGAACCCAGAAGTGGACCCTGAACTTTATGGTCAACTAATATTCGATAAAGCAGGAAAGACTATCCATTGGAAGAAAGACAGTCTCTTCAATAAATGGTGTTGGGAAAATTGGACATCCACATGCAGAAGAATGAAACTAGACCACTCTCTTTCACCATACACAAAGATAAACTCAAAATGGATGAAAGATCTAAATGTGAGACAATATTCCATCAAAATCTTAGAGGAGAACACAGGCAACAGCCTTTTTGAACTCAGCCACAGTAAATTCTTGCAAGATACATCCACGAAGGCAAAAGAAACAAAAGCAAAAATGAACTATTGGGACTGCATCAAGATAAGAAGCTTTGCACAGCAAAGGATACAGTCAACAAAACTAAAAGACAACCTCCAGAATGGGAGAAGATATATGCAAATGACCTAATAGATAAAGGGCTAGTGTCCAGGATTTATAAAGAACTTCTTAAACTCAACAGCAAAGAAACAAACATCCAATCATGAAATGGGCAAAAGACACAAGGAGAAATCTCACAGAGGAAGACATGGACATGGCCAACATGCACATGAGAAAATGCTCTGCATCACTTGCCATCAGGGAAATACAAATCAAAACCACAATGAGATACCACCTCACGCCAGTGAGAATGGGGAAAATTAACAAGGCAGGAAACCACAAATGTTGGAGAGGATGTGGAGAAAAAGGAACCCTCTTACACTGTTGGTGGGAATGTGAACTGGTGCAGCCACTCTGGAAAATTGTGTGGAGGTTCTTCAAAGAGTTAAAAATAGACCTGCCCTACGACCCAGCAATTGCACTGTTGGGGATTTACCCCAAAGATGCAGATGCAATGAAATGTCGGGACACCTGCACACCGATATTTATAGCAGCAATGGGCACAATAGCCAAACTGTGGAAGGAGCCTCGGTGTCCATCGAAAGATGAATGGATGAAGAAGATGTGGTCTATGTATGCAATGGAATATTACTCAGCCATTAGAAATTACAAATACCCCCCATTTGATTCAATGTGGATGGAACTGGAGGGTATTATGCTGAGTGAAGTAAGTCAATCAGAGAAGGACAAACATTATATGTTCTCATTCATTTGGGGGATATAAATATAGTGAAAGGGAATATAAGGGAAGGGAGATGAAATGTGTGGGAAATATCAGAAAGGGAGACAGAACATAAAGACACCTAACTCTGGGAAACGAACTAGGGGTGGTGGAAAGGGAGGAGGGTGGGGGGTGGGGGTGAATGGGTGAGGGGCACTGAGGGGGGCACTTGACAGGATGAGGAATGGGTGTCATTCTGTATGTTGGTAAATTGAACACCAATGAAAAATAAATTTATTAAAAATATAAAATGAGTCTCTTGTAGACAACAAATAGATGGGTCTTGCTTTTTTATCCAGTCTGACACCCTGCGCCTTTTGATGGGGTCATTAAGCCCATTCACATTCAGAGTTACTATTGAAAGATATGAATTTAGTGTCATCATGATACCTATTCAGTCCCTGTTTTTGTGGATTGTGTCCTTGGACTTCCTCTTTCTTTTACAGAGTCCCCCTTAATATTTCTTGCAGAACTGGTTTGGAGGTCACATAAAATTTCAGTTTCTGCCTATGTAGGAAGCTCTTTATCTCTCCTTCCATTCTGAATGAGAGCCTTGCTGGATCAAGTATTCTTGGCTGCATGTTCTTCTCATTTAGGACCCTGAATATATCCTGCCAGCCCTTTCTGGCCTGCCAGGTCTCTGTGGAGAGGTCTGGTATTAACCTAATACTTCTCCCCTTAAAGGTTAGGGATCTCTTGTCTCTTGCTGCTTTAACGATGTTTTCCTTATCTTTGGAATTTGTAATTTTCCCTATTAAATGTCGGGGTGTTGAACAGTTTTTATTGATTTTAGGGGGGATCTCTCCATCTCCCGGATCTGAATGCCTGTTTCCCTTCCCAAGTTAGGGAAGTTCTCAGTTATGGTTTTTTCAAATGCACTTTCTGGACCTCTGTACCTTTCGACATCACCTGGAACCCCAATTAAACGTAGTTTTTTCCTTCTGAGGCTTTCATTTATTTCCCTAACCTATCCTCATGATCTTTTAATTGTTTTTCTCTTTTTTTCCTCCACTTCCTTCACTGTCATCAACTTGTCTTCTATGTCACTTGTTCTTCTACCTCGTTAACCCTCATCATTAGGACCTCCAGTTTGGTTTGCATCTCCTTTAATTTTTTTATATTTTGGACTGGTTAGATCTAAATTCTGCAGTCATGAAGTCTCTTGAATCCTTTATGCTTTTTTCCAGAGCCACCAGTAGCTGTATAATTGTGCTTCTGAATTGGCTTTCTGACATTGAATTGTAATCCAAATTTTGTAATTGTTTGGGAGAGAGTAGTGTTTCTGATTCTTTTGTTTGTCATGAATTCTTCCTTCTAGTCATTTTGCTTAGTACAGAGTGGCTAAAAACAAGTTGTAGTGGAAAAAATAGAAAAAGAAAAAAGAGAAAAAAGGTGGGGGGAACAAACAAAAAACAAAACACAAGGGGGGGTATCCTCTGATTCTATATACTGTAAGTCCCTAGACTTCCCCTGGAACTTTCCAGCGCTGCTTGGTCAAGGACTTGCTCTTCCCCTGTCCTCATAGCAGGTCTTCTGGGGGGAGGGGCTGCTGTGCTGATTCTCAGGTGGGTGCACCTGCGGGAGCTGCCCTGCTCCCTGCTAGGTGCCAGGCTCAGTGGGACCTGTTTATCCTGTGAGGCCTCTGCTCCCTGGCAGCCCACCTCGGTCCCAGGTACAACGTGATACCAGGAGGAACAATAACAGTGGCAGAGGCCAGCTCCCCAGCCCTGGAGTCAGCTCCCGCAGTAATTACCACAGCTCCCAGTCTGCAGGGTCCTGGATGCTCTGGGGGTGGGGGCACTGATCTGCACAGCTTGGGGCCTCCCTGTGGCAGGAGTGTTATTGCTGCCTGGTGTCCTAACCCAGCCTCTGCCTGTCCCCGGGGGGAGTTCTGGATCTTGGACTGTGTCATCCAGCACCCTTGGCTCTGGGGCCTGTGCTGCTGGAATCGTGCTCCCGGGCCGCACAGGCCCCTCCATGGGGAGCCGCTGCCTGTGCTCCCTCCTGAGCTGCTCCCGGGCCCTGCAGGGAACCTGCTCCAGCTCTTTAGGGACCTCCACTGCGGTGTGTGGTGGGCTCTCCCCCGGGGGCACAGGTCCTCTGTTAGTGATCCCGGGAACCTGGGGGCTCCACTGCCCCTCCTGGGGTCCTGCTGGAGTTCTCTGTGAGAGCCTTTGCATCGGGGAGAATTCATAAAGTTCCTGCTTCTCCGGGACTGGGCCTTCCTGTCTTGGGGGCTCTCACTGCCCCCCCTTAGCCCGGCTCCTTGCGGGACCCCTCCCCCTTGGATTCTTTTACATTTGTTTATTTTTTTCCGTCTTCCTACCTTGATAGAAGGGCAAATTCTTCTCACTGTAGCATTCCAGATGTTCTCTTTTTAAATCTCAGGCCGAATTCGTAGGTTTTCAGGATGATTTGAAAGTTATCTAGGTAATTTGGTGGGGCCAGGTGACTTGGGGACCCTACTCCTCCGCCAGCTTGCCCCGACTCCGCAAAGTTTTTATTGTCATTGTAGCACATGATGACCACACCGTGCCTGAAGCATTGTCTAAATTTCCTTTGTAAAATGCTTTGATGTGTACAAATTTAATGAGGTCCTGAGGTCAGCTATAAAGATGGTGAAGGAAGCTTTAGAGCAGACTATAAGAGAAAAGGTGAAAAAAAACTTGGATGTTCATCCAGGAGAAGAGAAATTTGCAGATTGCATCATAGTGACTTTCAAATATGTGAAAGCCTATAAAGAGAAAGTAGATTTCTCTGAATGACTGTCTTGTTCTTGGTGGAGCAGGATTAGGTCCCTGGGTAGCCAAGGACCAATATCCACAACACTAAACAGTTTGGTAAAAGAAGTATATACTTATATGGGGAAAGAAACCATGTTTTACCTGCAGTTTTTGGAGGGGCATATCCAAGGAAATAGATTGAGTGTTCCATCTTACATCTAGACTGACAAATTGCAAACCATACAATTTAGCTTCACTGTGGAGCATCTGGGTTCTTGCACGATAAACCAGTTTATAATATACAGATTTTCCTTCTAGTTGGCTCACTTGAACAATTTATATTTCCTTCTGGTCTAATGACAAGTCAGGCTACTCAGCAATTCTCTTCACTCAGTATGGGATAAAAATTGGGTATTAGGCTCCTTAATTTTGGCCTTCATAAATGAGATTCATATTGTGGAAGAATGGCTTGAGAGAATATTTTGTGCTTTCAGCTTAGAATTAAATGCCAATTAGGTTGATCTCAGAAGAACTGTAGTGCTAACTGTGGAAGTAAAATGATCCTAAAGGAATAGAGTAATTAATTGTTCAACATTTGGCTCTATATGCTTGGCATTCTCTATCAAATCAGACTCTAATCTAGTAAAAATAAATATGAGTGATAGATGAAAACTTTCTCCCCTTTTACCTTTCCTGTAAAATATTCTTTTAAGGGCAGAATGTAACTAGCAAAGACTACTCCTTACATAAAATAAATTTTAATATATAAAAAAACAAATTGTGCCATGCTGATCTTCTATATAGAAAGCCAGTTGTACAAAGCCTTATATATATTGGACTTTACAAAAACAGTTTCTTTAAATGTCACACAGTTCTTCAATTGGGTAAGGTTTAAGAACTAAGAACTTTAATTATTTAGGGTATGTTGGCCAATATGAAACTTTTATAGGCTTACTGTTATTTTCATTTCTAATAATAAATAATATGTCCAAATGCAGCAGTTACATTTCAGAAATGTGATCTGACCAGGAGTATTCTTAGATCTGGCAATACTGAATAAATATTACTAAAAATTCAATTGTAATAATAGCAATAACAATTATTAATGCTATTCGGGGCTAGGTAATGATGACTTAAAGTGCTTATAAGCACTTATATTTATATGGTGCTTTTCACTTTCCAAAATTTATGATCTCATATCATCCTATAAAGATTATCCCTCGAGATTTTTTTTATTATCATTATCTACACTTTATTCATGAGGAAACTAAGATTCAGCAAGCCTATACAATATGTTCAAGGGGCACTTAGAAACTTGCACAGGTAGAATTTAATTCAGTACTCCAAATTCCAAATTCTATGTTTATTCTATTTTGCCAAGCCACCAGAGAACACATCTTGAAGGAGGAATTCAGATTGCTGAGGCACCTGAGAGGAATGCTACTAACATCAGCTCTCACTGGGACAAATTCCACTCAAAGGAAGCAAGGACATAGACTCTATGCCCTAGAGCATAGAACCTGCTAACAATGGTGGTGTTTGTAAGAATCTGTTTTCATGACTAATGACAGGAAGGAAGGTTGAATTCTCTTGTTGAGAATATCATAAACTGTACTTTTAGAGAGGGTCTGAGATTATAGATCTTGAAATTATGAAAAGGATTTGGATGGAACTCAGTTATATTGTTAAGTCCAGCATGACTGGCCCAAACAATATAGGAGGGGTGTGTCTTTGCCGAGTTTGGAAGGAAAAACTGATGAGTATAATTCAGACCCTTCCTCTCTTCTTCATCTTGGGAGCTGGCCTTTCCATAGAACCTGTGTCTGGATCTTCTCCTCCAGAATGCAAGTTTTTACAGATGTGTACACCATGCATGGAGATTTACAGATGCCTGCATCACACATAGGTTTTACAGATGTAGGTCCCATCATGGAGACTCCTGGGAACAGGTATTTAATCCTGTCCAGTTCTGAGACTTGCCTTGGGGATGGAAGCCACATTCTTCAATATTACTTAAGTCAGTAATAAAAGTAATATCTTAACCCTCCTTTCATCTGCCCTAAAATTTCATTTTACATCTCAACTGGTGAAAAACTTAGAGAATGGAGGTGCTCTTTTTTGGGCTCCCTCAAATTGCAACACTTAGGTTAAATATTTGTGGGAGGGGTCACTGAGCTTTGCTCTCTTTTATGATTATAGGTGTTCTCAAACATAGTGAGTTATTCCATGAAGTACTATATTTAGTGCTTAGAGCATGGACTCTTAAGCCAGAGTGTATATTTCTAATTATCTTTAAAATAGAGGTAATAAGAGTGCCTGTTTCATGGTGTTGGAATGTGAAACTTAGTACACGTAAAGCACTTAGAACAACACCTAGAACATAATAAGCACCCAAAAAGTGTTAATACTTATTTGATAAATCCATACAGTGGCAAGCAATGGGCTGGGTGGAAGTTATGGGATTGGATCTTTCATTCTTGAAGAAACACCCTAAACGGAAGAACAATACTAGCACTTTTGGATGCAGTAGGCAGTTTATTATTTAATGTTGTGGTTAAGGGAAATCATGTTTCAAATCAATCTTGTGATTCACATGTTTCACATTCTCTTCAAATTTTTTCTCTGCTTCTAAACCAAGTATTTCTTATTTTCAAATACTAACTTTATACATGCACAAATGCTTATGGCTTATTTCTCAAAAAATTCTAATCACACCTCACATGTACTAGAAGAGAAATCTACATTCATCTGCAGATAAAGCTTTTGGTGGAATTACAAGAGTAAAATGACAAATTAAGGAGCTGTTCATATGCTGTTCAAGAGGATTTAGGACTCTTTATTGACTGAAATTCAAGATTTTGAAGAAAAACATGTTCATTATTATTATCCAGTTACAAGAGAATAGTGAAATGAAAAACTGCATCAACATAATTCAGGAGGACATTTTTTTCTTTTATAAACTACATGATGGCTGACAGGAGATTAATCCCTTCTAAATTATTGAAAATGAAAGAAAGTATCTAAAATGAGAGAAACTAAGCAGTTAAATATGTTTTTTAAGGGCACACAAGGCCTCAGTGGTAGAACATAAGATGAAATATTTTAGTGGGAGCCTAAACCATGTACTGTGACTCCAGAGAAAGGAAGAATCTGTGTTCTTTAAGAAGTCAGACCTCAGGTCATTCTCCAGAGTGGCTAATGAGTACAGCTGGTATAGAAACTAAAAAGTTGCTATAGGAACCTTGAATTCTTCAATGTTTCCTGGCACACAAAAACAAATTGAAGGATGGGCAAACATTTTAATGATCCAAACGTGGAACAAATTTTTTGGCCTTACCTTTGACATTGCCTAACTGCCTGCAATTTCTCCCATAAAGTAGAAACTAGGGATCCCTGGGTGGTGCAATGGTTTAGCGCCTGCATTTGGCCCAGGGCGCGATCCTGGAGACCCGGGATCGAATCCCACGTCGGGCTCCCGGTGCATGGAGCCTGCTTCTCCATCTGCCTGTGTCTCTGCCTCTCTCTCTCTCTCTCTCTCTCTCTCTCTCTCTGTGACTATCATAAATAAATAAAAAAAATAAAAAAATATTAAAAAAAGTAGAAACCATAATATGGTCTAGAAAAATGTATAAGCAGCTCAAGTTAACTAATATACCCATCACTCATTCTTAATCTTAAACTTGAAACAGTAGCAGAAGGTAGTACCCAGGAATCTATGCTTATTTCTTTTACCTGCCCCTTTTGATCCATTTCTAAATTTTTTTGCTGAATACTCCATTAATAATATTTTTTAAAAAAGATTTTGCTTTTTTATTTGTGTGTGTGTGTGAGAGAGAAAGAGAGAGAGAGAGAGACAAAGAGAGCACAAACAGGAGGAGCAGCAGGCAGAGGCAGAGGGAGAAGCAGGCTCCCTACAGAGCAGGGAACCCAATGTGGGACTCTCCTAGGACCCCGAGATCATGACCTGAGCCAAAGGCAGATGCTTAACTGTCTGAGCCACCCAGGCAACCTTTAATAGAATCTTTTACAAAGATTTTATTTATTCCTTTGAGAGAAAGTGAGAGCGGGAGAGATCACAGAGGGAGAGGAAGAGGGAGAAGCAGACTCATTGATGAGCAGGGAGCCTGATGTGAGGCTTGATCCCAGGACCCTGAGATCATGACCTGAGCTGAAGACAGATGCTTAACCAACTGAGCTACCCAGGCACTCCCATTCATAATAGAATCTATGTGAGTAGAATAAATTAAGGCTATTGAAAACTCACCAAATCATTCAGCCTAATGAAGAATTAAGAAGTCTAAATAGTTTGGAATGAAGTATGAGAAGCTCCACAGACCTGCTCTTCAGTGGAAATGGTGAAAATGATTTTTAAAAACTGCAAATGTCCTTACGGGCATATAACAAATATTTATTCAAGAAAACATATTAAAACCTGGTAAGAATAGTGAGGCTCTTTGGTATTTAAAGGAAACCTACACCCACATCCCCTTTCCTGCTCAGCAAGACAGAAACTCTTCCGCAGAGTGGTAATGCCCAGAATATAGGACACTTTCCCCCTAACTCCTGGTCAGAGGGCTATCTTCTTTAGAGGAAGAACTTCAGCATTTCTAATCCTGCTCCTAGCTAACTATGGCTGAGGCTAAGTTCTGGGTGAATATTGCCAATATTGCTGGCTCTTTTCTTCTTCCCATTCCTTCATGTAATGGAGGCTCTATCTTGAGCAAGACACTGTACAGAATAGTGGGGCCCTGAAAGCCATTACCTGAGTTAATTGGACAGTTGTGGGGCAGTTGGTGCCCCAGGGCCTTATTAAAACAATAGAGCAATCATCAAGCAATTAGTGGAAAGAGATAGTCAAAGAGAGCCACACTGAAGCCACTATAATCCTTGGGTGACTCTGAGTATACCCAAGGCTGTGCTCTCTGAGAATCAACATCAGAGTCTTCATGCTGTGGGAGGCAATAACTAAATAAATAAATTAAAATAATCCAGCTAGTTACTAAACAGGTAAACAAACAAACAATAACAAGTGCTGGAAGGCAGGGGCACTATGCAGAGTTGCTACAATATATTATCTCAAATGACCAGTTTCCAACAAAAAAATCATGAGACATGCAAGGAAACTAAGTCTGACCCATACTCTGAAAAAACTCCAAGCAATAAAAACTGCCTATGAGAGTGACCACATATTGAATTTAATAAAGACTTCAAAGCCACTGTAAATATGTTCAAGAATTAAAGGGAACCATGATTAAAGATGTAGAGGAAGGTAAGAATATAGGGTCATATCAAATAGAGAATGTCAATAACAGATACAATTATAAGAAAGAGCCAAATGAAAAGGCTGGATTAGGTAAGTACAACTAAAATGAGACATTCATTAGAGAAATTTAAAAGTAGATTTGAACTGGCAGAAGAAAGAATTAGCAAACTTGAAAACAGATCGATAGAGATTATGCAATTTGAAGAAGAGAGAGAAAGAATGAAGACAAATGAACAGAGCTTCAGAAATGTGGGATATCCTTAAGTGCATCAACATACATATAATGCCAGTACCAGGAGGAGAGGACTGAAAGGAGCAGAAAAAATATTTGAAGAAATAATAGCCAAAAGCCTCCCAAATTTATTGGAAATCATTAATCTACAGCATTTAGGAAGTTCAATGAACTCCAAGTAAAATAAACACTAAGAGACCTACAAGCAGATGCATCATAGTAAAAACGCTGAAAGTCAAAGACAGAGTTTTGAAAGTAGGAAGAGAAAAATGACTCATCACTTACAAGGGAACTCCAATATGACTGGCAAATGACATTTCATAAGAAATAATGGAGACTGAGAGGCAGTGGGATAACATATTCAAACTGTTCAAAACCCAAAACTACCAACCAAGAATCCTATATCCAGTGAAGCCTTCTTTCAAAAATGAAGGTGAAATAGAGGCATTTCCAGGTAAGCAAAAACTGAGAGAATTTGTTGCTAGCAGTTCCACCTGACAAAAATGCTAAAGGAAGTTATTCTTCAGGCTAAAAGTAAGTAACCCCAGATGGTCTTTTGAATACACATAAAAAGACAGAGCACTCATGAATGCAATTATGTAATTTTATAGTTAGAAGGGAATATGAATATATATTTATTTTACTTTCTTAACTGATTAAAAAGCATTGTATAATATGTATATAATATATTGTTGCACCTATAGCATGTAAAAATGTAATATATTTTCCAGTAATGTAAGAAAAGAGCTAGGTGGGAGCAAAGCTGTACCTGGACAAGGAAATAACCCCAGATGGTAATCTGATTCTATAAAAACAAATTACGAGATCCAGAAATGATAAATAAGAATAATAGAACAATATATAAACTTGGTCTCCTCCTTTCTCTGTTTATTCAAAATATATAAAATCATGATTAAGAATTTAGTATTGAGCTTATAACATTTACAATGTGATATATACAACAATAAAATTGCAAAAAAGAGGAAAAATATATATAAAACACTGGAGCTAAGTCTGTATAAATCGGAGAAGTTAGCATATATATGGTCAGGTCTAGAGAAGCCACTGATATGAATAGTAAAATAGGACAAAATAGTAAAAAATAGTAAAAAAAAATCATTACAATGTTAAAATGCTACATTAGAGGATATTTACTCCTGCAAAAACAATCATTAAGGAAGAATGGACAGTAAAATGGACTAATAAATGTAACCAAGGAGGTGCAAGACTTGTACATTGCTGTTGATAGGAATGAAAGAAAACCTGAATAACTGAAAAGACATACACAGCTCATGTTCATGGATTGGGAGATTTAATATTGTTAAGATGTCAATAGTACCCAAATTTATTTTAAGATTCAGTGCAATCTTTTTTGTTTGCTTGAGTTTTTATTTAAATTCCAGTTAGTTAACATATAGTGTAAAATTAGTTTTGGGAGTCAAATTTAGTGATTTGTCACTTACAAATAACACCCAGTGCTCATCACAACCAGTTCCCTCCCTAATACCCATCACCAATTTAGCGCATCCCCCTACTCACTTCCCTTCCAGGAAGCCTGAGTTTATCTGTATATTTAAGAGTCCCTACTTAAGTATACTTAAGTTCCCTATTCTTAATTGTTTGCCTCTCTCTCTTTTATGTTTTTCCCCTATGTTCATGTTTTTTTTTGTTAAATTCCACATATGAGTGAAATCATATGATATTTGCCTTTGTTTGACTTATTTTGCTTAGCATAATACACTCTAGCTCCATCCACATCATTGCAAATGGCAAGATTTCATTCTTTTTTACGAGTAATATTCCATTGTAAGTGTACATACATATGTACTTATATACTATATCTACATATATACTTTATATCTATATCCATATCTACTTATCCTCTTTAGCCATCAGTTGATGGACACTTGGGCTGTTTCCATATTTTGGCTATTGTTGATAATGCTGCTTGTGCATGTGGCCCTTCAAATTAGTATTTTTATATCCTTTGGATACTACCTTGTAGCACTATTGCTGAGTTTTAGGGTAGTTCTATTTTTGAATTTTTGAGGAATTTCCATACTGTATTCCAGAGTGGCTCCACCAGTTGGCATTTCCACCAACAGTGTAAGAGAGTTCTCCTTTCTCCACATCCTCACCAAACATCTGTTGTTTCCTGTATTGGTAATTTTAGCTGTTCTGACAGGTGTGAGGTGCTGGCTCATTGTAGTTTTGGTTTGTATTTCCCTAATGATGAGTGATGTTGAGCATATTATCACGTGTCTGTTAGGCATCTGGATGTCTCCTTTGGAAAAAAGTCTTCTGTCTTCTGCCCATTTTTTAACTGGGTTATTTTTTGAGGGGTTACTCAGTTTTATAATTTTTTTTTTTTTAGTTTTATAAGTTTTTTATAGATTTTGGATACTAACCATTTATCAGTTATGTCATTTGCAAATATCTTTTCCCATTCCAGAAGTTGCCTTTTAATTTTGTTGATTGTTTTCTTCACTGTTAAGATGCTTTTTTGGGGGATGCCTGCATGTTCAGTGGTTTAGCACCTGCCTTTGGCTCAGAGTGTGATCTGGGGATTTGGGATTAAGTCCCACATTAGGTTCCCTGTGAGGAGACTGCTTCTCCCTCTGCCTGTGTCTCTGCCTCTCTCTGTGTGTCTCTAGTGAATAAATAAATAAATAAATAAATAAATAAATAAATAAATAAAATTTTATTTAAAAAAAAAAGAAGCTTTTATCTTGTTGAAGTCCCAATAGTTAATTTTTGCTTTTGTTTCCTTTGCCTCTGGAGATATGTCTAGTAAGAAGTTACTCCAGCTGAGGTCAAAGAGGAGCAACTTCTTTGACCTCAGCTGGAGCTAGGATTTTGGTCCTAAGATTTAGATGGTTTTCTGTCTCACATTTAGGTCTTTCATCCATTTTGGATTTATTTTTGTGTATGGTGTAAGAAAGTGGTCCAGTTTCATTCCTCAACATGTTACTGTCCAGTTTTCCCAACACCATTTGCTGCAGAGACTCTTTTTTTCCATTGGATATTCTTTCCTGCTTTGTTGAATTAACTAACCATATAGTTGTGGGTCCATTTCTGGTTTTTCTCTTTTGTTCTATTAATCTATCTGTTTTTGTGCCAGTACCATAATGTCTTGATGATTACAGCTTTGTAATATAGCTTGAAGACTTTAATTTGATGCTTCCAGCTTTCCTTTTCTTTTTCAAGGTTGCCTTTGCTATTTGGGGTCTTTTGTGGTTTCATACAAATTTTAGGATTGTTTGTTCTAGCTCTGTGAAAAATTGCATTAAATGTGTAGATTGTTTGGGTTGTATAGACATTTTAACAATATTTATTTATCCAATCCATGAGCATGGAATGTTTTTCCATTTCTTTGTGGCATCTCCAATTTATTTCTTAGATGTTCCATAGTTTTCAGAGTACAGATCTTTCACCTCTTTGGTTAAGCTTATTCCTACGAATCTTATGGTTTCTGGTATAATTGTGAATGGGATCAATTTCTTGATTTCTTTTTCTGCTGCTTTATTATTAGTGAATAGAAATGCAACAGATTTCTGTATGCTGATTGTTTATCCAATGGCTTTATTGAATTCCTGTATCAGTTCTACCAATCTTTCAGGTTTTCTACATAGAGTATCATGTCATCTGTGAATTGTGAAAGTTTGACCTCTTCCTTGCTGATTTGGATGACTTTTATTTCTTCTTGTTTTCTGACTCATGAGGCTAGGACTTCCAGTACTATGTAAATAACAGTGATCAGAGTGGACATCCTTATATTGCTCCTGACCATAGGGGAAAGACTTTCAGTTTTTCTCCATTGAGGGATATTGTCTGTAGGTCATTCATATATGGCCTTCATGATGTTGAGGTATGTTGCCTCTGTCCCTGCTTTGTTGAGGATTTTTATCAAGAATGGATGCTGTATTATGTCAAATGATTTTTCTGCATCTATTGAGAGGAGTATGGTTCTTATTCTTTCTTTTATTAATGTGGTGTGTCACATTGATTGATCTCTGAATATCCAACCACCCTTACAACCAAGGCATAAATCCCACTTGATCATGGTGAATGGTTCTTTCAATGTACTGTTGGATTTGATTTGCTAGCATTTTGTTGACAATTTTTGTATCTGTCTCCATCAGGGATATTGGCTTTTAATTCTTTTATAGTGGGGTCTTTGCCTGATTTTGGAATCAGGGTAATGCTGACCTTGTAGAACGAGTTTGGAAGATTTCCTTCCATTTTTATTTTCTGAAACAGTTTGAGAAGAATAAGTATTAATTCTTCTTTAAATGTTTGGTAGAATTCCCCTGGGAAGTCATCTGGCCCTGGACTTTTGTTTGTTGGAAGTTTTTTGATTACTGTTTCAATTTCTTTGCTGGTTATCAGTCTGTTCAAGCTTTCTATTTCTTCTTCTTTCAGTTTTGGCATTTTACATGTTCCTAGGAATGTATTCATTTCTTCCAGATCACCCAAATTTTTAGCATATAGTGTTTCATAATATTAACTTATAATTGTTTATATTTCTGTGGTGTTGGTTATGATCGCTCCTTTTTCATTTGTGATTTTATTTATTTGGGTCCTTCCTTTTTTCTTTTTGGTAAGTCTGGCTAGAAGTTTATCAATTTTATTAATTTTTTTAAAGAACCAGCTCCTAGTGTCATTGATCTGTCCTACTGGGTGTTTTGTTTGTTTCTACATAATTTATTTCTTCTCTAATATTTATCATTTCCTCTTCTGCTGGCTTTAAGCTTCATTTGTTGTTCTTTTTCTATTTCCTTTAGGTGAAAGTTTGTGTATTTGAGATTTTTCTTGTTTCTTGGGGTAGGCCTGTATTGCTATATACTTCCCTCTTAGGACTGCTTTTGCTGCATCCCAAAAGTTTTGTACCATTTTTTTTTAAATTTCTTCTTTAATTTTCTGGTTAACCCATTCATTCTTTAGTAGGATGTTCTTTAGCCTCTATATATTTGTGGTCTTTCCAATTTTTTTCTTGTGGTTGACTTCAAGTTTCATAATGTTGTGGTCAAAAAATATGCATGGTATGATCTCAATCTTTTTGTACTTGTTCTGGCCTGATTTGTGACCCAGTATATGATGTATTCTAGAGAATGTCCCATGCGCACTTAAACAGAATGTGTATTCTTCTGCTTTAGGATGAAATGTTCTGAATATTATCTGTTAAGTCCATCTAGTCCAGTGTCATTCAAAGCCATTATTTCTTTGTTGATTTTTGGTTTCGATAATCTGTCCATTGCTGTAAGTGGGGTGTTAAAGTCCCCTAATATTATTGTATTTTTATGAATGAGTTCCTTTTTATTTGTTAGTTTTTTTATATATTTGGGGTTTCCAAGCTGGGGGTATAAATATTTACAATTGTTAGATCTTCTTGTTGGGTAGATCCCTTTATTATGTTATAGTACCCTTCTTTATTTCATATTACAGTCTTTGGTTTAAAACCATTTGTCTAATATTAGTATGGATACTCTGGCTTTATTTTCATGTCTATTAGTGTGATAAATTGTTCTCCAACCTCTCACTTTCAATCTGCAGTTGTCTTTAGCTCTAAAGTGAGTCTCTTATAGGCAGCATTTAGATGGGTTTTCTCTTTTGATTCATTCTGATACCCTATGTCTTTAAATGGAGCCTGTAGTCCATTTAGATTCAAAGGGATTATTGATAGATTTTAGTTTAGTGCCATTTTATTACTTCTTAAGTCATTGTTTCTGTTTATTTTCTCTGTTCCTTTCTAGTTTTTGTCAGTTTTGATCTTTCTTTCCCACTCAAAGAGTCCCCTTTAATATTTCTTGCAGGGCTGGTTTAGTGGTCACAAACTCTTTAGTTTTTGTTTGTCTTAGAAACTCTTTAACTCTCTTTCTTTTTTTTCTTTTTTTTTTAAATTTATTTATTTATAATAGTCACAGAGAGAGAGAGAGAGAGAGAGAGAGAGGCAGAGACACAGGCAGAGGGAGAAGCAGGCTCCATGCACCGGGAGCCCGACGTGGGATTCGATCCCGGGTCTCCAGGATCGCGCCCTGGGCCAAAGGCAGGCGCCAAACCACTGCGCCACCCAGGGATCCCTTTAACTCTCTTTCTATTCTGAATGACAGCCTTCTTGGATATAATATTCTTGGCTGCGTATTTTTACCTTTCAGCACATTGAATATATCATGTCACTGTCTCCTGGCCTTGGAAGTCTCTGTGGACAGGTCTACTGTCACCTTTTTGGCTTCTCTTATAGGGATTTCTTTTCCCTTGCTGCTTTTAGGATTTTTTCCCCCTTATATCTATATTTTGCAAATTTTACTATAGTATGTGTTGCTGTTGGTCTGGTTTTATTGATTTTGATGGGAGTAATCTGTGCCTCCTATATTTGGATGTCTGCTTCCTTCCCCAGATTAGAGAAGTTTTCAGCTATAACTTGGTCAAATAGACCTTTTGCTCCTTTTCCTCTTTCTTCTTATTCTGGCACTTTTATGATACAAATGTTATTATGCTTTATGAAGTCACTGAGTTCCCCAAGTCTACATTCATGATCCAATATTTTTCTTTCCCTCTTGTTTTCAGCTTCATTATTTTCCCTAATTTTATCTTCTGTATAATTTATTCAATCCTCTACCTTTCCATTCTTGTGGCCATTACGTCCAATTAATTTCACATCTTGGTTATAACATTTTTTATTTTGGCCTGTCTAGTTTAAGTCTTTTATCTCTGCAGTAAGGGACTTCCTAGTGTCTTCTATGCATCTATGCTTTTTTCAAGCCCAGCTATAAATTTTGCATCATGCATATTACTTAAATCTGTTTCAGTTAGATCTCTGGCTGTGACCTTTTCTTGTTTTTTTTCTTGTGGGATTAATTCTTCCATTTTGGCATTTTGTTGAGGTCTGTGTTTTCTTTCTTGTGTTAGAAAAGCTTGTTGTTTCTCTGCTGAGTGTAGTGGCTTTATTATGAAGAGGTCATATACTTTTCAGAGCCTGGTGCTTCAGCAATTGTTTCTAGTGTGCTATGTGCACTCCGCTGCTGTGTTTTGACTGCTCTTTCCATAGGTCAGTACTCTACAATTTCTCTTTGCTGCAGTGGGGAGTGCTTGGACCTTTTCTAGTGTGTGGTGAGTTTTAACAAGGTCTGCTGTAGTCTGTTTGTTCAAAGGGGCCTGATACTATTTCCCTGAGAACTGAAGCTTTGCAGCACGCTGTGGTCAGTAGACTTGGTGTGTGTGCAGAGATTGTGTTGATCTTCTATCGAAGGAACCAACAGCACTGCTTTTCTGGCATACCTGCCTGAGAAAAGAAGCACCTGCAGAGGTTGGTATAAGTGATTTAAGCCTCCACTGTTGGCACTGTGCTTACCAAAGTTAGTTTATGCTTGAGGTACAGGGGAGGAATATGGTGCCAGCCCTCTCCCTCCTCCCTGGACAAAGGTGTTTGGGCCCATCACTGTCTGGGAAGCTCTTACAGAAGAGTGAACAATCTCCCTTTTTGTGTCCCAGGGATCCCTCAGATCCCTGCCTTCATTCTATCTGTGTCTGGGCTGTCTGCCCACCTGGCAGCACAGTACACCTGTGTTTAGTCCAGGCAGGCTGGCTGAATTTTAAACTCCAAACCTTAGGACTGGACATGGTATGGAGTGCACTGGTCCTCTTGGGGAGGGTCTTGATGTATTGGGGCTGGTGCAGAAGAAGTATTTCACCAACACATAGAAGCTTGGAATTTTGAGTAAAGCATAGCAAAAATTCGGTGTCCAGGGTACCTACCCTCAGCAGGTATCTCTGCCCATATCTTGAGGGGCAGGGGAATATAATGGTGCAGCTCTTTGTCCCCTGATAGGCAATGTTGCCTCTCCCAGATGCACTCCAAGAAGGGAAAACTATCTCTCCCAGTGCATTCCAGGGTTTCTGCCATCTTTCTCCACAGGAGGTCTGCAGTGTCCACTAGGCACAGACCTCAAAAACTTCAGTTGTAGAGCTCCACTGTTGTAAAAACTCAAGATAATCAGTCCCTTTCATTTTTCCAATCAAATGCTTAGGGGAAATGTTTTCCTTGTGCGATCCCCTGGGCACTTCTCTCACTCTCTCTTCTCTCTGCCCACCCCCTTCCTTTCTCCGTCACCAGGGCTCCCTCCTCTCCATAGCACCAGCCATCCTTTTCTCCCACAAATCGTGTCTCTGCATATCCTACCTTCCATGATGTGGCCTCTTCTCTATGTTTAGTTGTGCAATTTGTTCTGTCAGTCCTCAGATTGACTTCTTGGGTGTCTGGAGTGATTTATTTATCTAGCTGTGTTCAAGGGATGAGACAATCATAGGGTCCCCCTATGCTCTGCCATCTTAGCTTCTCTCCAGTGAAATCCTTGCCAAAATTCCAGCTGCCATTTTTGCAATAATGGACAAACTGATTCTAAAGTTCATGTGGAATTATAAGGGACCCAGAGTAGCCTAAACAATATTGGAAAAAAGAGCAAAATTGGAGGACTCACACTTCCTGATTTACTACAAAGTGACAGTAATCAAGACAGTGCAGTATTGGCACAATGATTGATATATACAGGCATACCTCATTTTATTGTGCTTCACTTTATTTCACTTTGCACATTTTACAAATTGAAAGTTTGTGACAACCCTGCATCAAACATATCTATTGGTGCCATTTTTCCAGCAGCTGTTGTTCACGTCATGTCTCTGTGTCACATTTTGGTAATTCTCACAATACTTCAGACTTTTTCATTATTTCATCATATTTGTTATGGTGATCTGTGATCAGTGATTATGACTTGTTGAAAGCTCAGATGATAGAATTTTTTTTTTTAGTGATAAAGTATTTTTAAATTAAGATATGTAGTTTTAAAAAAATTCATTTATTTATTTGAGAGAGAGTTCCTGAGCAGAGGGGAGGGGCAGAGGGAGATAGAGAAGCAGACTCCCCATTGAGCAGGGAGCTCCATTCTGGGCCCAATTCCAGCACCTGAGAACACAACCTGAACTAAAGGCAGGCACACTAGTGACTGAGCCACCCAGGCACCCCAAGGTATGTAGTTTTTTAAAGAAATAATGTTATTATTATTAAGTATTGCACACTTAAAAGACTACAATATAGTGTAAACATAACTTTTTTTAAAAAAAAACCTACCTTTTACATGAAATGGGAAACAGAAAAATCATCTGACTCATTTCATTGCTTTATTTGCTCTTTTGGTCTGGAATCAAACCCATAATATCTTCAAGATCTGGCTTTAGATTGGTGGAACATAATTGAGAGCCCAGAAATAAATCCACATGTCTATGGTCAACTGATTTTTTCCAAAACCACTCAAGGGAGGAAAGAATAATATTTCTAATAAATGGTACTGGGGCAAAGTGGATAGCTATTGGATTACTTCACGTTATAAAGAAAATTAACTTGGGACTCCTGGATGGCTCAGTGGTTGAGCATCTGCTTTCAACTTAGGGCATGATCCCAGGGTCCTGTGATCAAGCCCCACATTGAGCTCCTTGTGGGGAGCCTGCTCCTCCCTCTGCCTGTGTCTCTGTGTCTCTCATGAGTAAATAAATAAAATCTTTTAAAAAATAAAGAAAAATTAACTGCAAATATATTAAGGTGTAAATGTAGGAACCAAACTATAAAATTCAAAGAAGAAAACGGAGAGGTAAATTTTCATGACTTTATTTATTTATTTATTTTTCATGACTTTAGATATGACAATGGATTCTTAAATGACACTGAAAGAACAAGCAACAAAACAAAGAATGGGTAAACTGGACTTAGTTAAAATTTTTAAAAAAATTTGCTTCAAAGGACATTATCAAGAAAGTGAAAAAAAAATCCACACAGAAGTGGGGGGAAATATTTGCAAATCATATATCTGATAATGGACTTATATCTAAAATATTAAAAAAACCTCTTACAACTCAGTAATAATAGACTAAATAATTCAGTTATAAAATGGGCAAAGGATCTGAATAGACATTTCTCCAAACAAAACATACAAATGGACAATAAGCATATGTAAACATGGTAGACATTATTAGTCATATGGAAATACGAATCAATGTCATGATGAGACACCATTGTTCATTCACTAACATAGATTCAAAAACGTGAAATAACTAATTTTGACAAGGATGTAGAGAAATCAGATATTATACATCTCCTGATAAACTAGTAACCTAGAAGGTCAAATTGTGAAATTCATTGTATATGAAGCAAGAAAGAATAAAGAGATTAAAAATGGTAAATATTAATAACAAAAGATATATAGGAAAGCAATATAAATGACAACATCTGGAAAATAAGAGTGCCATACAAAAAAATATGGAAGAGGGAAGATATTTGAGAAAATAACAGCAAGGAGCTTCCCCGAATTAAAGAAAAATACTTCAGATTGTAAGTGCCTAAAGAATGATACATAAGGGATAGGTAAGGGATAGGTAAGGGAACAGGATAGGTAAGGGAAAACCTATACCTAGATACATTAACTTACATAGCCCTTTAGAGTTTACAATGTACTTCCACATCCTTAATCATATGACAAGACTGGGCTGCTTTAAGTACAAAAAGGCATGTGCAGCTAAGGAACACCTCAGTCATATTTGGATATTATTAATTTGTTCTAGGTTCATTTGATTACTTCTGTATTGAAAGAAATATGCTACTATCCTTAATAAGAACTAATTTCTGGCATGTAAATTTCGTAGTTTATTTTTGTAGTTTAGGAAGTAGGTCATGGCAGATTATTGGAACACACAAAACAATGTTATTTCTAAAAGTGAATGTTGAAAATATATTAACTGCTATTATGGGCTGGTTTCAAGCATTTATAAGCATTTCCCTAATCCGTCTGCCTGATTATAAGAGACTAGATTATAGACAAGTTTTCTTCTTCTTTTTAAAGATTTTATTTATTTATTTGAGAGAGAGCACAAACTGGCAGCAGAGGGGAGAGGCAGAGGGAGAGGGAGAACCAATCTCCCTGCTGAGCAGCGACCCAGCCCAGCATGATCTCAGGATGCTGGGATCATGACCTGAGCCAAAGGCAGAGGCTTAACTGACTGAGCCACCCAAGCTCCCTGACAGGTTTTCTTCTAATTAAAAAAAAATGTCCCCAAATGTAAACTTTCCTCAAGAAATTGCTACACTCTTTTCTTTTTTATTTTTTTTCTGTTTCTGGTTTATTCTATGTAACATAATGTCCTTCCATGTGCTACACTCTTTTCTAAAATGATTGTACTATTTTACATTTTACATAGTGTATTAGTCTGTACTCTCTGGAGAAACAGAACAAATAGGATGTATACACATATAGAAAGAGACTTATAAGTCATTAGCTCATGATTAAGGAGGTTGAGAAGCCCCAAGATCTGCATAAAAATATTCCTTTCAGATCTCCAACTACAGAAAGCATTACTGACCAACAGCCCTAGATGCTGCACTGTGAAATTCACTCCTACATTGCTTCCAATGGACTGATCCTAGACAATGACTGAAAATGGCAGGGGTAATAAGACAGACCTATGCCTTGGAAATGTAGAACTCTACTGACCAGTGAACTTGTCTTAAGAACCCCCATGACCACCTTGCTGAGCTTCTCTTATAACTGCACTGCATTCTAAGATGCTTCTACTCAAACTTTCTCCCTTCCATATCCCCTTCACCTGCATTGCAGTGTGATGGCTCTTCCACACTTTCCAAGCTCCCTCCCCATTTTCTTTCATAGGCATGTGTCTGAACCTACTTTTTAGAGCACCTAGACTAATATAAAATTATTTATTTATTTTGTGCATTGCAGACTTAATTGTCAAGGAACGAGTTGACATCTGCTGTAATTTTACAAGCAGAATATGAAGAAAAAAATAACAGAAGAAATGTTGAAAAAGTATCTGAAGATGAAAAGTGGACAGCAGGATGGCCATTGACTTGGTAGAGCAGAGGAGGTTTCCACCTGAATCTGTACACAGGATTCACGAAGCAAGTTGCCAGTTGACACAGAATCCTAGAAAGATGTGAGACTCAGAGGTAAGCAGAAGACAAGGTTGAAGTACAAATCTGAGATAGGAAAATCCAAAAGTCTCTGGTCACAGGAAATACCAGGTATAGTAGAAAGGGGAGGGAAGGTTAAGTGATGAACTCAAGGGAGTTAGGGAGAATTTTTACGCTGGTGAGACTTCTAGTTCCTATTTGCTTTGCTCCCAGATCAGTGACTGCCAACCATCAACCTGCAGACTGGTTAGGGCTAGAGAACTTTGTTGGCCCTAGGGGGATACTGATATTTGATGATTATTCGATTGAAATCTGGTTTTGTGATGTGCCCTTAAATATATAGATATGCAAAAGCCCTGCCTATGTACTTTGAATTTCCAATCAGTTTGTCCATACCTAAGTTGAAAATAAGACCTGATAGACAAGTATCATCCAACATTTTGGGAAAGGTTTCACATGAAAGGCAGATGAAAGCAATTAACTATATAATTAAACAAAGGAAACCACGGAAAACAGAAATTAGAGAGTGGAAGAAACTTTACATAAGAAAAGATACTGCTCCTGTGAAACAAGACCAGGATGGTAGAGAAAAGGAATGATCAGAACACAGGAGAAGACTCTTGAGATGTAATAATATATGCTTCTCCCAGAACCCAACCAAATAAATAAAGAATTCAGAAGGAGGAATGGGACGATAATGTTGAGGAAATGACCCAGAAAATAGAACTAAAAAAAATGAACAGGTGTTTGACTATTTAATTGGAATTGGAAAGGGAGAACAGGTAAAATTATGGGTAGGGAATTATCTAAGAAGTAACATAAGACATTTTTAAGAACAGAAGTCTAACATAGAAAATAGACACTATGATGAAATTTCAGAACACCAAGAATAAAGAAAAGATCCTTTAGGATTTAAAAAGAGAAACTAGGTCACCTTTAGGTCAAAAAGAGAAATTAAGCTTTTAAAGGGTTGGGTATCAGTATGGTACTGAATTTTGCAAGAGCAACTCTGATTGCTAAAAGATAATGGAACAATGCTCTACCAAGGCATCATGCCAAAATAATCTTCCTAATACTTAAAAATGGTCACCACACCCTTGTTAAAAAATTTTCAGTCATTTCCCATTATGTGGGGTTAGGGTCTATGATCCTTGGAATGTGTATCAGATTATTTCACAGTCTGAATCAGGAGTTTTTCTCCTGTTTCTCTCTTTACTTTTGGGCACATAAAAAACTGAAGTTATTGTAGTAGGCAAGATATATGTCCAATGTTTTCCTGAATATCTTGTGCATATCTTCAGCTTAATTTAAGCCTGAGAGAGTCACAGAGTGTTATAGACCTCTTCTCATTATTCAATGCACACTTCAAATGTCACTCTTGAAGTTTTCAAGTTTAATAATGTCCCTTATTTAATAAGAGAACAAGGATATAAGGAAGAGATCTGTTAAATTGAAAATAGGGTCGGCTTGTAGAATTTGTGCTCCTCTCCCTATCCAAATTAGGCACAATTAACTACTCTGCCATGATCCTATAATGTTATTATAATATTAAAATAAAATAAGACAATCTCTCCTATCTGATACTATCACATTACAATATAGTAATTTGAACATGATTTTTAAACCCCCCCTCAATTTTGAGCTCCTTGAGAACATGGTTTGTGTTTAATTAGTCTTTGTATCCCAAAACCTACATTTGTGTCTATGTAAACTGGTACGAAGTAAGTATCCCTTAAATTGAAAGGAATTAGTAAACATTCTAAAGTAAAAAAGCCAAACAAAATAGCTTCAATAGGGCTTATAAGGAGTGTCTGATATCTTTCCCAACATGATTAGTAGTGGTTGCTTAATAGTTTCATATGAAAATTCAGGTTTTCTGGAGCACCTGGGTGGCTCAGTAGTTGAGTGTCTGCCTGGCTCAGGGCGTGATCCCGGGGTCCTGGGATTGAGTCCTACATCAGGCTCCCCACAGGAAGTCTGCTTCTGCCTTTGCCTATGTCTCTGCCTCCCCCTCTGTGTCTCTCATGAATAAATAAATATTTTTTTTTTAAAGAAAAAGAAAATTCAGTTTTCTTTGGTCTGTGAACACTATCCTATTTCTCTTATCTATTAGCCAGATGTGCTACATCAACTAACTAAGTGAAGGGTTATATATCCCTTCTGATAGATGAACACATTCCTTTCAATATAGGGTGCCAGAGACACGATCATATTCTCCCTCTTGTGTTTCTTTTTTCCAGGAAGTTTGCTACAAGAAGGACAAGAACAAGGATATATGGATGAAGTTAATTAAGTGAAAATCGGGTCACTTTGTGGACTTTTATAAAAATGATGTATCTTTATAAAAACAATGTAATTTTCTTCTGCTTGGTATAGTTATAATTCTAATATCACAGGCATCATAGACTTTAAAAAAGGACAGGTACATTTATTTTGGGGCAGTGCTCTGCCATTTAAAATGATAGAAAACATGTCAATTTCTAAAATGAAAAAACTTTTATAAAAATGCAAATGAAAAATTATTTCAGCTTCCTAAATCCAGACTAAAAAAAAGAAAAACAAGGGCTATTTTCTTCAAATGTTGAGCAGCATCATGTTTGAGAGAAGACAGTTAATTTAAAACATTAAGGAAAAATTGATGGAGTTGTTAATGGAAAATGGAAGATTACAGCTTTTAGTGACATGTTAGACAAGCACATTTAAACAATTTAAAAGTACTTTCCCCCTACAAGATCACTTATGTCTCATTTATAAGTTGTTAGTGTCTTTAATTCATTCCAGCTGCTTCTGATTAGTTCATCTTTTTGAAGCAATGTAGTTTTATTGTGATGAGTGAAATGTATCTTTTCTCATGCACATAAGAAGCAGCTCTCAGCAAAACCCAGAAAGTGTCCTTATGATAATGTCTATCCCATTTTATTAATCTAAGTTACATTTCAGATGATGAGAGTATCACCAAAAATGAGGACAAGAATGAGATTTTCAAATGACCAAGCATGTGTGTATATGTGTGTGTGTGTGTTAAATCAAGGAATATGTGTGCCATATCCTGTTTTATATTAGTACCATGTCACCCCAAACAGTAGAGGAGTAATGCCAAGCTGCTGGAGGAGACCCAAATAAGGAGTGATGGTGATAGCAATGCCTTCTCAGCTGGCACAAAACATGCTAGAGGCAATGAGAATTTCAGCCTCAAGTGCCCAAGAATTGTCATGTGTGAGCTCTAGACTAGGTTTTACTGTTTTTGTTTGTTTGTTTGTTTGTTTGTTTTAATCAGTATTGTTTTTATGAGCCCTTTCCTGAAGGAAATATTAGGTGGCTTCCAAAAAGTGGTTATATTCCTGTACAATCTGATGTGGAGTTTTGGACCAAAGTTGGATTACCTTTGGAGAAGAAAGGTGGTACATAAGTGATTCTCAGAGCTAGTGGAAGTATCAAAAGAACATCATATCCTCCAAAATATATCCAAATCATTGTCCTGCTCTGTCAGTGTTTAGTGCTTCTACCCTACCTGAATGCTATAATTGCACACTTGAATAGCCTCTCAGCCATGTTTCCACACTTTTTTTCTTGCTTCTTTACAATCCACTCTCCCCATAGCAACTAGAGGGATATATATATATTTTTAAGATTTTATTTATTTATTCATGAAAGAGGCAGAGCATGTGCGCACATGCGAGAGAGAGGCAGAGACACAGGCAGAGGGGGAAGCAAGCTCCATGGAGGGAGCCTGATGTGGGACTCGATCCCGGGTCTCTAGAATCACACCCTGGGCTGAAGGCGGTGCTAAACCGCTGAGCCACCGGGCTGCCCGATGGATATTCTTAAAAACAAAATTACATTACTTTCCTTTTAAAATCCTCCAGTGCCTTCCCATTTCACTTAGAATAAGGTCCAAATTCCTTGTGATGGCCTTTACGGCCCCACATGGCCTGACCCATACCTCTCCAACATCATCTTCTGCCATGGTCTCCTCTGGCCACAATGACTTTCTTGTGGTTCTTGCCTATGGTTTTAAAATATGCTGTTTTTCCTCTGCCTGAAACATTCTTTTTGCAATCTTTCCGTATTTGAGTCCTTCCTTCTTCCTGTCATTTAGGTCTTAGCTCAAATATCTGAAACCAACCTAAATGACCCCCTTTCCCCATCTCCTCCACCCATTATCCTCTTATTTTTTTTTCATAATATATATTTGCTGTTATAGTATCTACCTATCTGCCATCGGTCTCCCTCCCCACCCCACTAGAATGTAAGTTTTATCAAAGTTGTGGAATTATCTGTCAAATTGTCCTTAGCTCCCAAACACTGCCAACTTCATAGAGACACTCAACAAAAATCATTAAATTGATTGTGTAGGACATTTTCACAGGATAATATACATATCCTGTGGAGGTCTATCCTCCCTCAATGTACTTAGCAGAAACAAAATAAAACAACAACAAAAAAACAAACAAAAAATACTCAACAGCACTGTCTCTGCCTCTGTTTCTGTCTCAGTCTCTGTCTCTAACTCTAGCTGTCTATCTCTCTTGTCTAAACTGTGGTTATCATACCATCTATGCTCTGTAGGTGGAAATCCTGCTCTTCTCTTGATCAGATGGTGCTGAAACAACCCTTTTGGTGACCCATGAGCTGCTAGACTAAGTCCACTTGTCCATCAGCATCAGAATAATGAATGATCCCTTCCCTCAAAGAACTTACTATCTCAAGGAAAGGTGGACAAATGGATAGAAGGTTCAAGGAGAGACAATTATAATAGGAGACTCAGGGTACTAAGATGGGCACCTCCTTGGGTTCCCTGAAGCCTCAGCTACCTCCTAAACATGAGCAAAGATTCTAGGTAAAGGAAGTAAGGATATTTTAGGAGGAGGAAGATTTAGGTGGCTTACATCATTTTTACAGGGTTCATAACTCATTCTAAATTGGAGCTTCCACTTTGAAAACATTAATTTAACCAAAATCAATCAAACAACAATCTAGCCATGTCGTGTCCTGAGACTGTAATTTAATAAGAAAAGACAGGTCTGGTTCAACTGTTTTCACTCGGCATCCTCCCCTCTTTGGAACTTGAGATGATCTTTGTAGCATTCTATCTTCTTTCTTCCTCAATCTTCTGCTCACCGGTGGATATTCTGTCCCTTTCGTCTCACCTCCATTTTTCCCTCTAGTATAATCCCAAACCCTTCAGCAATATTATTAACTCACCTCCAGTGACTTTAATCTTGCTCCTAAGACAGTTATCAGCATTTCCTTTGAGTTGTGATCTGAGATGACTCTATCTTCAAGGAGTTATTTTTCCAGAAGCAGGTTCTTTTTTTTTTTTTTTTTAAAGGCTTTATTTATTTTTTTGACACACAGAAAGAGAACACAAGCAGGGAGAGTGGCAGGCAGAGGGAGAGGGAGAAGTAGGCTCCCCACTGAGCAGGAAGCCAGGTGTGGGGCTCTATCCCAGGACCCTGAGGTCATGACCCAAGCTGAAGGTAGGTGCCCAACTGACTGAGCCACTCAGGTGCCCCTCCAGAAGCAAATTCTGAGAAGAATCAGTTATATAAAGAATTATAGAGAGGTGATCCCAGGAGGACCTGAGTGGAGTGAGCAAATGACCCCAGGGAGAAAAGGATGCCAATAAAGAAAGCTATCCTGAGCAGGCTACACCTGTGGGCAACTGGGGCTTTAAGCCCTTTGGCACTCTGGGAGACAGTGTAGAACAGGTCTCAGGATTGTCTCCTGAGGGGTGAAGAAATAAGTATTTCTATACCAACTCTCACCTGTCATTGCTCAGGGGCCACCCACAGGGTCTTAATTCCCTGGAACCTGTGGTTACCAGGAGCCCTCATACAACAATGGGCAGGTGCCAGCAGAAAGAAGGTCTCCCGCCAGTTTAGGAGAGAGATGAGCCCTAAAGGCATCATCAACAGTATGTGAGACACCAAACTCCTGTTGCCTGGACTTTCTTCTTGACTTTATTCTTCTCCCTCACACTCAAACTATGTTTGTTGAAGCCACTCCAATAATCCATTTAACCACAAATGTCAGTGCAACTTAAGAGCTGAAGGCTTAGTACCCAGATGCTACCTATACAATGTCTAATGCATCCATCCCTTTGTTTTTTCTCTTCTCAATTCAAACCTCATTGTGCTAAGTGAAATGAGTTAGTCAGAGAAAGATGCTATAAGATCTCACTCGTGGAATTTAAGAACAAAAACAGATGAACATATGGGAAGGGGGAAAAGAAAAAAAGGAGAGAGGGAATCAAACTGTAAAAGACTGTTAGCAATAGAGAACAAACCAAGTGTTGATGGAGGGGAGGAGGGTGGGGAATAGGCTAGATAGGTGATGGGCATAAGGAAGGCCCTTGTGATGAGCTGGGTGTTGTATGTAAGTGATGAATCACTAAATTCTACTCCAGAAACCAATATTATATTGTATGTTAACCTAAAATTTAAATTAAAAAGAAAGAATGGCAGAAAAAAATAAAATAAAATAAAATTTCAAATTGCTACATTCAGAAATACAGCTACAGAAAACAAACAAACAAGCCCTCGTGGACTCTCCCAGGACTATGGCAGCAGCCTCCTAATTAGTTTCCCTGCTTCCAGTCTCTCCAGGCTCTGCTTCGTACTGTTGCCAAAGTAATGTTCCTAACACAGAGCTCTCACTTGTGTTCACCCTGCCCTCATTCACAAAACCTTTTGGAAGTATGGAATTGATGCTCAGTTTAGCATTTTAGATTTTTGAAAATAATGGCCATATCTATAGTTGCAGCTTTCTGGTGTTTCCTTAGAGTTTATGCACATTCCCTATCACTCTCATTCCCCAAGCTTGCTCTGTATTTCCTCATTTGCCAGTCTTTGTCCCATCTGAAATGCCAGCCCCACCCTACTGCTCCCATCATCTGTTTGTTGAAACTGTAATTTTTTCACAATTTCCCTCAAATGACAGCTCCTCCACAAAGCTCTCTCTTCTTTGCCTCTTGTGGTATTTTGTCTTTTCCCGATGGCCCTTGTCAGATTTTGCCATCTATTATTGTCATTCCCTTGTTATGTTATAAGGCCCTAGTGGAAGAAAGGAACTAACACACAGTGCTTTGCACAAAGAAAATATTTCTGGTATTCAATTATATACGTAATACAAATTATTGCCAGAGGTGTATTTTCAAGTATACATTCAGCTTATCAATAGATTTTAAATATATACAAAGGAAATATGTTTTGCTCAGTCAGATGTAAATGAGATTGTCTGACTTGTCTCACTCAGGTGATGTGCATTTTCACAATGAGTATTATTATAAAGCATTAAGCAGAAGTCACAACATCATTAAATGTGCTACGGATTCCAGGTGCTGTATCAAATATCACAGAAATTATTAGCTCATGGATAGGTGAGGGTTAAATGACTTTTTCTGAATTTAGTTGCAGGAATTAAAATACAAAAACAAACCCTTCTCCCCTACTCACAGTGGCCACATCCTTCAGCTGCCTACTGTAATCATGTCCCCAAGAAAAAGCAATCTCTGCCTTAAAGGCTGGGTCAAGGAAAACTCTGGCCACGAGTAGCATCTGCCTTGGGTATCTACATCCTCTCTGACAACTCTTTGGTTATCCTCTTTTGGAGTCACCCTCTTCCTCTGTGCCTGTTTTCTTTTTTTTTTTTTTTTTTTTTTTTTTTTTTTTTTATGATAGTCACAGAGAGAGAGAGAGAGAGGCAGAGACACAGGCGGAGGGAGAAGCAGGCTCCATGCACCGGGAGCCTGATGTGGGATTCGATCCCGGGTCTCCAGGATCGCGCCCTGGGCCAAAGGCAGGCGCCAAACCGCTGCGCCACCCAGGGATCCCTCTGTGCCTGTTTTCTAGTGTCCCATCATTCATGACTGGTCCTCATTGATTAGTGCTCTGTGTTTCACCTGCAACTGAACCACCCAGGTACTCATCACTGCCAAGCTGTCCTATCTCTACAGGGATGTTAAATCAAGAAGGTGTGCTGTTGCCACTTGAGAAAAAGAAGTACCTTCTGTCTTAACCTCCCCTGTAGTGTGTGGACGACCTGTACCAGAATAATTTTTTTGTAGGAATACTCCCTAAAAATTCAGATTCCCAACTTCTACTAACATGACTACAAAATCAAAATCTTTGATGGTAGAATCCAGAGTCATTCCAGATGATTGTTGGAACCTCAGTTCCCATTTCTAGTGTGTGGCTAAGTCTGGTTGATTCTACCTCCTAAATTTCTCATATGTGCATCTCTTTCTTCCTATTCATTGCCTTGATTCGGATCCTCATTACTCATTACCAAGACCATTGTTTTGGTAATAGTCTGAGAGTTGCTCTCTTGGAATTAAGTCAGACCCCCCCTCCCTACAGTTTTCTATCAGTGGAATAGTCTTTATTAAGTCTAGATATGATTGTGCTATACCTCTTGTTAAGATTTACTCGGAACTTCATCACTTTTGTGATAGGAGCATCAGTGCTTTCTACCTGCTTTCTGCCAACTTTTATAGCACCACTTTCCTGTGCTCTTCTTCAGGTATAGCAGGCTCTGGCCACACTGAACCAGTTGAGCTGTTGCTTGATTGAGAATTTCCTCTCTTCCATACTTGAAGAGCTCCAATTCTTCCCTTGTGACCCAATCTAAACCCAGTCTTACTGCCCCTGAGAAGCCTTTGTTTGATAAACTTTCTCTTCCTCAGCTAATTAGCCCTTCCACCTCCATACTCCATCACCTTATGTAATGACTTTACATGTGTATTGGATAAATAACCAAATATCACACAATACACATCATTATAATATGAGCTCCTTGCAGTGAGAGACACTATAAAACCTATCTCAATGTATCAGCAACTAGGCCATCTTAGTTCATAATTCTACTTGGTAAGTGTTGTTGGAATACGTGAACAAACAGGAACATTTTCAAGAGGTTTCAGATCATACTAGGAAGGGCCATGCTAGGCAGGTTGGGCATTGCACAAGAACTCCTGGCTGAGAGGATGGTGGTAGCTTGATTGTGGGACTACATCAGCATGGCTGTGGGAGAATGGAAGAGTCCATAAAGCCTGGTATAGAACAGCAGTAGCTCAGAGTTTAGGAGAAAGGTAAAGAAATTATTTAGCCATAGACTGGAAACTTGACCCATTTTAAAAATAGAATTAGTGAAGAAGACAGAGAAAATTCCTTAATAAATCAGTGGCAGAAAAAAAGTGAACCTTTTGTTGATAGTCATGAACAGTGTACTGAACCATGAAGGGAAAACATTGCTAAATAATATCGCATGCCTATAATGGGTCAGACACTGTATTGAGGTATTTTATATATCTTATTTCATTTTTATAGTAATCTCAGGAAAAAAGATAATATTCCCACTGTACAAGTGATAAACTTTCTTGAGATCATCATTAGTAATTGGCCATGCTGAGGTTTGAGTCAGCTTTCCAATTTATAACGAGAGGTCTTTCTTTTTTTTTTTTTTTAAAGCGTGTGTTTTCTTTCTTTTTTTTTTTTTTTGATTTTTATTTATTTATGATAGTCACAGAGAGAGAGAGAGAGAGGCAGAGACACAGGCAGAGGGAGAAGCAGGCTCCATGCATCGGGAGCCCGACGTGGGATTCGATCCCGGGTCTCCAGGATTGCGCCCTGGGCCAAAGGCAGGCGCCAAACCGCTGCGCCACCCAGGGATCCCACGAGAGGTCTTTCTACCAGAGAAAAGAAGGAAACTTGAGTGTTAGTTATGATTCTTTTAACTAGATGTATGAACTTAACCTTTGTTTTCCTCAGTATTTCTTACCTGTAAGATTCTTTGATTTAATTGTGGGTTATCTTGTTGTTTTCAGTATTTCATGGTACAAAAATAGTCATTATATCTGCTACTCAATCCACCCAACATATGATAGGCATTTAAATATTTGTCAAACACATAAAGGAAGGGAGGAAGGAAGAATGGAAGGAGGAAGGAAGGAGGGTAGGAAGGAGGAGGGGAGGAAAGAAGGAATGTTGTCAATGACATAGAAGGCTTTTTACCTTTGGGTACATAATTTAATTAGGGACAGACAGGTTATCTGAAGGGTGAGGTACAGTCATTAAATAATTAGGATTATGCCCTCAGATCTATAATATCCCTCACAGTTTCCTCCCTAGCAGGAACAATGGAACTTTCTATGACAGAAAACAAAGTACAGCTGATTTTATTATTATTTTAAGTTTTTCTCTTCAGTTTATATGTAGAAATCGGTATTTTAATAGCATATTAATAGCATACATAAATGCTATAAATAGTATTTCTTATAAAGTGGGTCTAGTGGTGATTAACTCCCTCAGTTTTTCTTGACCTCAGGTCTCTTGTCTAAAAAAGTGAAGAAATGGATGAGTGAATAAGCTGTTCTAAGATCTGGTCTACAGCCAGGAATATATGATTTCTGTTGAGAAGTAAAACCCATAAGATAGTAGTCACCGTTGCCTCCCATTTCAGAGCTTGCCATCTCTATCAGAGTGAAGCTGGTATAGCTCCTGCTGCTGTGGCTTCTGAATGCCAGCTACCAGTAGAGCAAATTTCTACGTCCTTTGGAGCCCTTAGTAGTCTCCATATGTCTCCTTCTATTAACCCTTTCTTACTACTCCAGTAAATCTCCAGTAGGTACATTAGATCCTCTATAAGTCAAGAAGACCTAATATTTTCTTTTCAGGAAGGAATATTCAAGCCTAGGATGTAACATTTTCTGAACTAGGTTTAAACCAGGTTGGTAAACAAATTATACAAGAGACTTCTGAGAAGCTGAAGTTATTCTCCAGGAATAACTGGAGTAAACACTTAAAAAACTCCAATTAGTTGGAAAGATTGAATATTATTTCTGTCTTTTGAGTATTTTATGTTTCATAGGAGCAATGTCATTTGTAGGAATCATTTTGTTATCTCATATTATGTTCCATAGTAATTTATTAAGAAATGTTCTAGATAGAGACTTTAGGACCAAAAGGAATCCTACGGCTCAATAGAACAGTTTGCTTTCATCAACATCTAGTATCCACTTAGTACAAATGGAGTAAATAAACATTTCATTAGATTCTTACTCTATGGCTTCAATGTATGATTCATGAAAGAGCTTGAATATTATCACAGGTTTCACAGCTCAGGCTTGTCCTGGAGGGGTGCACAGACTAAACAGTAGGCAGTTAGACTGTATAATCTCCAAGAGCATTCCAGCTCTGACCTTGAAAACTTCTCTGTCCTATGACAGTTTAACTCCTTTTGGTGTCAGTATAGGAGAAACCTTCCCATCCTCAGACATACTCATGCACAAATCCTCAGACCAGCTTGAGCAGTTGCTAAAACACTTTTGGTTAAGCAAGTAAAAAATGAAGAACATAAAATTCATAAGAGACTTTCAGAACACCAGATCTGAAGTTTTTTCTTTTTTGCTGGTAGGGAAAGTTTTAGGAGCTGGAAGGCACTGAATCTATGATGGAGGATGGGGCAGAGAGGGCAAAGTGATGCCCCTGGAAAAGAGGAGAGAGTGGAGATCTCACAGTTCTGCCTGTAGCTGCTTATCCTTCTTTGTGCCAAATGAGCTGTATGGCTAAACAGGGGATAGATTGTTTTCATCATTCAGGACACAGAAGACTGGGCCTGACTATAGTTGGCCCTAAGTGAGAACCCTTCAGGTCCACTTTTGTAGCTCTATCCTTCACTAAGTCTTGTTTCTGAGGGATTTGGAGCTTAAAGTTTCTACCAGTTAGGCAGATATTAAGCACTTACTCCTTTTCTGAAATATTATTACACAAATGTTCAAACATATATCAACGTTGAAAGGACTTTACAATGAGTATAATGAATATCACTATATCCATCTCCTGGGTTTCACCATGGACACTTTATACCATATCCTCAGTGTCTTTTTTTTTTTTTAAAGATTTTATTTATTTATTCATGAGAGACAGAGAGAGGCAGAGACACAGGCAGAGGGAGAGTCTGGCTCTTTGCGGAGCCTGATGCAGGACTTGACCCCCAGACCCAGGATCAAGCCCTGGGCCGAAGGTAGATGCTCAACCGCTGAGCCCACCCAGGTGTCCCTCATATCCTCATTCTAACCTGTGGGAGTTCTTCCTGGCCACCAGAGCCGCTAGCCAGCCAACCTGTTCTCTCCTTTCTGCAAAGGTTTATTTTTTCACATGGGTGCCTGAGAGTGTACAGTACAGATGTGGGGCATCTGAATGTAGCCAGGAGGAGAGTGACGACAGCTCACCAAGTTCACAATAATAGAGCCCACAAAGGAATATGTAGAGATGATTGAATGAACAGGAAGGAACCAGTCTGACTTTTATGAAGGCGAAACTGCTGTCTGTCCCCAACAGGAGGAAAAAGACGAGATGCAAAACTATGAGGTCTTCCTGAGTTTGAAAACTCTTTTTGGCTTTTCTACGAATCAGTTTATCTCAACTAAAACCTTAAAAAGAATTATAAGAGGAGTTAGTGATGTAATATTTGCCATGTGAAACACTGCTGTGTGGGTGTTCTTTGCCCTGTGAGAGCCTGCCTGTTGAGGCTTCGGAAAGCTCAGTGCAGGACCCAGTGGCAGTCCTTCCACAGTGTGTCCCAGAATGTCCCTGTGTGCCAGAGTTAGGAGGAGAATGGCAAAGGAAGACAATGACCACTTCAGGGATAACAAAGCATGTGCTGAGTTTATTTAATTGCCTGATGAGGAAACAGAGTCCCCTGAAAAAAATTCTCTGTGTTGTTCACTGAATGGGGAAAAAGTCAGGATGGTTTGTGTGTTAGAAAATGAAAAGTTTCATTCTAGGGAGGGCGGGATGAGTCCTAGAGTCCATACATGGCTGATTCATCAAATCCCATTGCACACTGACTAGGTAAGACTCTCCAGTTGGGTCCAAGAGGATTCTGGCATTTTGGGGTGTTCAAAGTTTTTATCACTTATCCACTTTGGTGGGTGGCTTCAAGTTCATAGTGTTTAAGAGCTTCAGTTGTGCAGTTGTGGTGAAACAAAGCATTCCATTTTGTTATTGCCTAGATAAATGCTTTTATAAGTAGAAATTTTTCCTTTCAGAAGTATAGCTATCCCCAAATTCAGAAATTTTCAAGCATTATATCTACTTTTCTTTCTCCCTCCCTCCCTTCTTTCTTTCATTTTTCTTTCTTCCTTCCCTCCCTCTCTCTTTCTTTCTTTCTTTCTTTCTTTCTTTCTTTCTTTCTTTCTTTCTTTCTTTCTTTCTTCTTTCTTTCTTCTTCTTCTTTTCTTTCTTTCATTCTTTCTTTCCTTTCTCTCCAGTGGAAACTTTTTTCCAAATATATTCTTATGAAGAAGTCCAACATGTAAGACAGAGGAAAACAAAACTATCATGGTTATAGGGCACACAGGGGGTTTGAAGTCCCCTTTACTCAGCACCCAGCCTGGCTCCCCACCCATGTACCTGGAAGGGGAATGCTAGGTGGTGTATGGTCTTGGCAGAACATGAAGAAACCAAAAATCAAGGGAATTGCCGCCAGAAAACCTTATCATTGTTATTATCATCACCATCATCAAACCTCAGAATCAAAGGGTCAAAGAAGTTCAGGCTTCTAGGGAGCCTTGAAGGTTCTTTATTCTCTCACCCTTCAACCTTCCAACTGAGCAAAGGTATAGCCTCTGCTTGCATTAACAGTGACAGGCTCCCTTTCTCTGAGAGTCCTTCTCCTCCATCAACTCTGAGCACTGTGCCTGTGAACAAGCACTGTGTGTCTATGGCAGCAGACGTCACCTGTACCCCTTCACATTCATTTCTGAAGGATCACACAGAATGAATTTAATTCTGCTTCCGTAGGGAATCTTGCTTTTATCATCATCATCATCATCATCATTATCATCATCATCATCACCAGATTATGTGCTGTGTCAGAATTCAGTGGAAATAGATGCATTTTGCAGTAAGAGAAGTTCTAATTTTGAGTTCTGGTTCTCCACTTAGAAGCCTGGTGACCTGGAATTAGGTACTTAAGTTTTTTCTACTGTCCCATCCATTTTCTGTAAAATGGGAGCAAGAGGGCCTGCATCAGAGGATTGTCTGAGAATTGTATGTGATGATGTGTCAAAGGCATCAGGCACAGTGCACACACAGAATGGGCTCTTGGTCAGATGCAGCTATTATTAGTTGAAGAGTGTAGACTGTGGTAGTGACAGATGCTGTGTCTAATTTGGTGGCTATGTACTGTCCCTGGGATTGAAGTGCTTATGGTTTTCCTTTATTTTCACTGTGACATAAGGTATGAACATTAGAAATGATAATTCAGTGGATTTAGAAAACAAAATTACATGCCTCTATGAATTTTTTTTTTCTTATCAGAGGGGACAGGGATAACACAAAGTGTTAAAAATCTGTTTTTTTCTCCTTTGACTAAGGCGTATACATCGATAACTCCTGCATTGAAGATATGTGCTGTCACTCATCTGGGATGCAGTGGGAGCTAAGGCTACACAATGTAATGATGCCAAAGGAGAGCTGCTTTTCAGTTTTGTCTACATGCAAAGCAGTGGGATGGAGGCTGCTTCCTCCTTGACTTTTCTGCAAAGCAGTATCTCTACCAGGAATTCACAAATATTGGGTACTACTCACATTCTTAGCTGAATAAATCACAGGAAAGCCATTTGAAAGTGTGGTCAGAACCTACTAGGATACTTCAGCCAACAGTGGGGCAGACACACATAGTCTTTCATATTATGCTGAGTGTTGGTTTTCCTTTTGAACTACATGCTCCTTCTACTAGCACTCCTGGAATTTTGGTTAATTAATTATGCCTAATATAAATGTGTGTATATATATGTATGTATGTACATATGTATATACATATTTATATAATTATTTACATTCTGATTATACTTCATTTTGATTGGTGAGATATTACTATAAAAATATTATCCTTCGTTTTAATGATTCCATTCTCTCTTCTAGTATTTAGGGATATACAGGCTTTTCCATAGTTGCAATTAGAATGTTCATGAAGTTCTGATTTGCTTATATAAATATTTGCTATGTTGCTGTGTTGTTT
The DNA here is from genome assembly GCF_018345385.1 of Vulpes lagopus. Lineage (NCBI taxonomy): Eukaryota > Metazoa > Chordata > Mammalia > Carnivora > Canidae > Vulpes > Vulpes lagopus. The sequence continues at coordinate 26,940,655 of NC_054824.1, read as the reverse complement.
TCATGATGGTGTGCAACATCTTTTACTTAATGTTCTCCCACTGACTCTACTTAAGTTATTTTTAATGCATTTCCTTTATAAAAATTTGAACTTTACTAATTGGGGATCTGTGAGTTGTGATTGACAGGACTTTTTCTTGAAATAGATTGACTTCATGAGTTGGATCCTGAGGCAATTCATGAAATTCAGAAAGATTTCAGTAACCAAGCCTTGAAAAAGGGCAAACATGAGGCTGATTCTTAGAACAATTGCAGAGGTTTGAAGGTTTCTTTTCTCATATCCTCATGTGCCTGTCAATGTGCATCTGTTTAACTTTCCTCTCCTGCTTCAGACAGATTTCCTGGTTGTTTTCAGCTCGAGTAACAGAGAACATGACTGCCTACAAACTCCAGAATTTTATACATTGCAGTTTGAGCCACTGAAGAGAAACCACCCCTTTCTAGTTTTTAGTTGAAAACACCCAGCAGGGAGGGATGAAGATGGCCATTGTGAAATTAGATGTTTGTCGCTGGACCAACCCATGTGATCAGGAGTTGTTGTTTGGATCAGGACCAGGTCCCCACCCTTGGCATGTTGGTGGTAGAGGCAGGTCCACATCTGTAAAAACATTTCTCCAATGGAAAATTTATAAATGTGAGGAGCAGCTCCCAGAAAAAAGAGGTCCTGGAAAAATAAGCTTATATGCTTAATACAGCAACAAAAGCCTTACTATGTTTATACTTTTATTCTTTTGATGAGTTCATTTACCAAAATAAGAAGGAGTTAGAAATTAATGGACTGAAGAATATGACCCATCTAATGACTCTTGAGATGATTTAGCATTTTAGTTTCCCCAGACTCCCAGTCAATCCAAAGACACTTTCAGGGCCACTCCTCTCCTGTCCTTCCTACTGACACAGAACATGCAGGTGCAGCCAATGTTCTTGAACTTAGGAAGAGCAATTAAGGTCAGAGTTTGAGTTGCTCTGTCCATTCTTTGAGCCCAAATAGAGTTTGCATGTAGTTGTTTAAGAAATAGACAAGGGCTGCTTCCTCTTCCTCCACTTCCTCAGCTGCTGCCTGACCTGCCTGTCTTCTTTTCTGTTACCATTACTTCATTTTACTTTCTGAAGTTCCTTCTCTATCCAGCCTTGATATAAAGGTGAACTTTTTTCACTTCTCCCTGCTGTTTCTGAAATAAGCAAAGAAATCTCACTTTGGTGATAAGCGTTCTTACTGCTGGTCACATCAGGGAAGCCAGCAGAGTTGGCCAAAATGACAAACACTGTCTGGGAATAGTTTACAAATTCTGAAATTGTTTCAGGAATCCAATGAAATGTTAAAGAACTGTAAAAGGAACAGTTTTGTCCTCTTCCCAAGAACATCTGATTCCCTTTCTTAGATCATCTAACCATCTCTATGCTTTTAATTATATTTTATTAATTATATTTTAAAAGGTATTTAAAATTATTCACATATAAGTTAATTGTAGAGAATTTAGAAAATATAAAAAAATGTAAAAGTATCACTGATAACACCATTCAGAATTCTTGCCCTGAAAATCAGCCCACTTTACCCTACCTGGTTTATGTTGGTCTAAGGGACTCAGTCCTTAGACCAGGCTAGATTTGGTGCCATGACCAAACCTTCTTCTGTGTGTGTGTGTGGGCATGTGTGTGCTGTAGATCCCTTTCAGAATTGACTTCCTGATAGCCTAAAAACACCTGGGCTATGAGAAGTCCTCAGCTGTTTTCCTAGAGTTCTTTCCAAGACATCAAGTCCTGGTGTCCACCTCACAGTCCTCTGTGTTGCACATTGTGGCTGTCTATCTCCCTTTGTCCCTCTTCCTCTGTCCTTCTCATGAAGGGGACAGTGCCTTTTGAGTTTCAAGCTGGTCTATAATGACCTAGCATTGGTTTTTCTTTCTCATTCTTGTTGGTTTTCAGCATGAGAAGTCCCCTAGCCCTTGTTCCTAGCTTATTTTGACTCCTCTTTTTTTTTTAAGTTTTTATTTAAATTCCAATTAGTTAAAATACAGTAATATTAGTTTCAGGTATAAAATATAGTGATTCAACACTTCCATGCAACACACTGTGCTCATCAGTAGCCCATCCCCCTATGCACCTTCCCTCTGGAAACCATCAGTTTGTTCTCTGAAGTTAAGAGTCTGTCTCTTGGTTTACCTCCTCTCTTTTCTTTCTCTTTGCTCATTTGTTTTGTTTCTTAAGTTCCACAGATAAGTGAAATCATATGGTATTTGTCTTTCTCTGACTGACTTATTTTGCTTAGCATAATACACTCTAGTTCCATCCACATTGTTGCAAAAGGCAAGATTTCATTCTTTTTTATGGCTAAGCAACATTCCATAGTAGATATATGTACACCACATCTTCTTTATCCATTCATCATTTGATGGACATTTGGGCTCTTTCCATAATATGACTATTGTTAATAATGCTGCTATAAACATCAGTGTATACGTATCCCTTTGAATCATTATTTTTGTAACCTTTGAGTAGATATCTTGTAGGGCCATTACTGGATTGTAAGGTAGATTTTTAACTTTTTGACGAACCTCCATATTGTTTTCCAGCATGGCTGCACCAGTTTGCATTCCCACCAACAGTGTAAGAGTGTTCTCCTTTCTCCACATCCTTGACAACACCTGTTGTTTCCTGTGTTGTTAGTTTTAGACGCTCTGACAGGTGTTGTCTGGTTGCTGTGGTTAAGACTTCCAATAGTATGTTAAATATCAGTGGTGACAATGGACATCCCTCTCTTGTCCCTGACTTTAGAGAAAAAGGATCAGAGAAAATCTTTAGAAACAACAAGTATTAAAATGGCAATAAATATATATCTATCAATAACTTCTTTAAATGTAAATGAACTAAATGCTTCAATCAAGACATAAAGTGTCAGAATGGATAAAAAAAAACAAGATCTATCTATATGCGGCTTACAAGAAACTCATTTCATACTTAAAGTCATCTGCAGATTGACAGAGAATGGAAAGACACTGTCATGCAAATGGGTGCCAAAAGAAAGCTTGAGTAGCAATAGTTATGGTGAACAAAATAGACTTTAAAACCAAGACTATAAAAAAAAGCCGAAGAGAAGCATTACATAATCATAAAGGAGACAATTCAATAAAAAGACAAAATAATAGTAAATGCTTATGCCCCCAACATGGGAGCAGCCAAATATATAAAAATATAAAACTATTAATAACAAACATAAAGGAACTTGGGACACCTGGGTCGTTCAGTTAGTAAAGGGTCCAACACTTTCAGCTCAGGTCATGATCTCAAAGTTGTGAGATCAAGCCCTGCATCAGACTCCATGCTCAGTTATGAGTCTACATCTCACTTTCTCCCTCTCCCTGTATGCTTCCATGCACATTCTCTGTCAAATAAATAAATAAATAATTAAATAAATAATTTAAAAAAACATTTTCTTTATTATTTGAAAGAGAGTGAAGGTGAGAGAGCACAAGGAGGGGGAGCAGTAGAGTGAGCAGCAAAGGCAGAAGCAGACTCCTTGATGAGCAGGGAGCCTGATGTGGGGCTCAATCGCAGGACCCTGGCATTGTGACTTGAGTTTAAGGCAGATACTTAACTGATTGATCCACACTGGCTCAGGCTTATTTATTTGCCCCTAAATAAATCTTTAAAAATACCAAAAACAAAATAAAGGAACTCATTGATAAAAATACAATAATAGTAGCAGCTTTAACACCACACATCAATGGACAGATCATTTAAACTGAAAATCAATAAGGAAACAAGGGCTTTGAATGACACACTGGGCCAGATGGACTTAACAGATATATTCAGAACATTCCATCCTAAAATAACAGAATACACATTATTTTCAAGTGCACATGGGACATTCCCTAGAATAGATCAGATATTAGGTAACAAAACAGGATTCAACAAATCAAAATGGTTGAAATCATACCATGCACCTTTTCTGGCCACAAATGCTATGAAACTTGAAGTCAACTACAAGAAAAAATTTGGGAAATCCACAAATACAAGGAGGTTAAACAAAATGCTCCTAAACTACGAATGGGTCAGCCAAATTCAAGGAAGAATTTAAAAAATACATGAGAAAACAAGTGAAAATGAAAACATGATAGTGCAAAACTTTCAGGATGCAGCAAAAGCAGTCCTAAGAGGGAAGTAAATAGAAATTAGGCTCAAGAAACAAGAAAAATGTCAAATATGCAACCTAAACTTACACCTAATGGAGCTAGAAAGTGAACAAAAAATGAAGCCTAAAGTCAGCAGAAGGAAGGAAATAATAAGACTACAGCAAGGACACCTGTCAATCAGTTGAGTGTCTGACTCTTGATTTTGTCTCAGGTCATGCATGATCTCAGGGTCTGAGATCAAGCCCAGTATTGGGCTGAACACTCAGCATGGAATCTGCTTGAAATTCTCTCTCTCTCTTTCTCCTTTAACCCTTCCTCCAACCCCTGCTCTCTCCCTCTTTCTCCCTCTTTCTCTCTCAATAAATAAATAAATAAATAAATAAATAAATAAAATCTTTAAAAGAAAAGATTAGAGAGAAATAAATGATATAGAAAATGAAAACAATAACAACCACCAATACAACAGATCAATGAAACCAGGAGCTAGTTCTTTGAAAAAATTAATAAAATTGATAAACTTTTAGCCAGACTTATCAAAAAGAAAAGAAAAAGGACCCAAATAAATAAGACCACAAATGGAAGAGGAGGTATCACAGCCAACACCACAGAAATACAAACAACTATAAGAGAATATTATGAAAAACTACATGCCAACAAATTGGACAGTCTGGGAAAAATGGACAAATTCCTAGAAACATAAACTACCAAAACTGAAGTAAGAAGAAATAGAAAACTTGAACAGACCAATAACCAACAAAGAAATTGGGTTGGTGACCAAGAAACTCCCAACAAATGAAAGTGCAAGGCTAGATGGCTTCACAGGCAAATTCTACCAAACAGTTAAAGAAGAGTTAATACCCATTCTTAGACTATCCCCAAAAAATACAAAAAGAAGGAAAACTTCCAAATTCATCCTATGAGGCTAGCATTACCCTGGTACTAAAAACCAAAGACTCTACTGAAAAAAAGAACTATATAGGCCAATATCTCATGTAAACATGGATGCAAAAATTCTCAATCAGTCAATCAATCAATACTAGCAACCTGAATCCAACAATACATTAAAAAATCATTTGCCATAATCAAGTGGGATTTATTTCAGGACTGCAAGGGTGGTTCAGTATTCACAAATCAATCAATGTGATACACCACATTAATAAAAGAAAGGATAAGAACCATACTATTCTCTCAGTAGATGCAGAAAAATTATTTGACAAAATACAGCATCCATTCATGATAAAAACCCTCAACAAAGTAGGAATAGAGGGAACATATATCAAAATCATAAAGGCCATATATGAAAACCCACAGTTAATATCACACTTAGTGGTAAAAAACAGAGGGCTTTTCCCCTAAGGTCAGAATAAGACAGGGATGCCCATTCTTTCTACTGTTATTTAACATAGTACTGGAAGTCCTAGCCTCAGCAATCAGACAACAAAAAGAAATAAGAGGCATCTAAGTTGGCAAGGAAGAAGTAAAACTCACTATTTACAGATGACATGATACTCTATATGGAAAATCCATAGACTTCACCAAAAAACCTCTAGGACTGATAAGCAAATTCAGTAAAGTTGCAGGATGGAAAGCCAGCATACAGAAATATGTTGCATTTCTATACACCAATAATGAAACAGTAGGAATCAACACCAATAATGAAACAGTAGGAATCAACTCCATTTATAATTGCACCAAACCCATAAAATACCTAGGAACAAACCTATCCAAAGAGATGAAAAACCTGTACTCCAAAAACTATAAAACATTGATGAAAGAAATTGAAGATGATGAAAAGAAATGGTAAGACATCCCATGCTCATGGATTGGAAGAACAAATATTTTTTACTCCTCTTATTATGGACAGCCAGGAGCAAGTTTTAAATCTAATTTTTTATTCTCTTTGATTTGTTGATACATTATTCTAGGGATTTTTTTTTTGGCTTTCCCTGATATGTTTTCTACATAACATCATTTTGATGTTTGCCTTTCTGGAAGTGATTCTATTGTGTATTCATCTAGCCCCTTTCTCTATTTCTTCTTTCTTCCATTCCTGTGAGATGCCCCATATGCTTTCATACTCTCACTTGCTATCCACTGCAGAGGACCCAGCAGTGAACCTTGAGACCCTACAGATTCTCAAAGTCTCAGGATGGAAGGAACCCTGCACCTCTGATTGTAGAATAAGCCTTGCCACCTTTAACCTACTACTTACCCACAGTGGACTGAGATGCAAGAAATAAATGTTTATTTTGAAAATTGCCGCGTTTTGTTATTGTTGTAACTGTTTTAACAGCTATACTGTCTGGCTAACACTGCCTCTAATAACTCTAGCCAACTCCCACTTTTTCTTTTGCTTCACAGTAAGTGCCCATTGCTGGGTCTCCAGTGAGTCTCTATTTCTACTCTGAGTGATTACTTTAACTCTCAGTTCATTCTAGAGCCAAAGCAGTGGCCCACTGAGCTCAGTGATGCCAACATGTGCCAAGCCTGCTCATTTCCCCAGTTGTTTTCTCTGTGTACCACCTCAGGCTCTGCCTCCATTTTCTGCCTCCCCAGCTCTCCATTCCATTGTGGCCACCCTTCACAAAGCTAAACTACTTTGACATCATAAGAAATACTAACACTATTACTTCTAAAATGGAGACACAGGCGTTGTTTCTTATTCTTTTGTCTACATTTAATAACATTTACCCCTTTTCTGAATCTTTTACTGTCACTCCTTAAAAACCACATTCCTTGTCCTCCTTAACATCAGCCCATTAAGCAACTTCCATGTGACAGGTGCTATTCTTGATACACATTATTCCTATTAGTTCTCCTAAACATCCTGAAATGTCAATATCATTGTCCTACTTTTACAGAGAGGTTGAGTAGCTTGCCTAAAGTCATAAGCTTGCAAGAGAGAGTCATAAGCTTCCAAGATTATAACCTGGCTGGATCCAGGTCTTTTACTCCACTGTTCAACACTATATTACTTGTTATACCACTAATTTCTGCAGACACTGGATACTTTTTATTTGTGTAGGCTCTAACAATGGCTAGAGGGGAGAAAAAAGCTTTAACAGAAATGTAAAAAAAAATTATTAGCCTGAACTTTCTTTACAATTTTCAATATGTTTAAAGAGTAAAAAATATGCTGTATATTTATGCTAATCATTTCCAAGATAAAGAATAGCTTAGCCAATGAATAGCTATATAACTTGCTACCATATTCCTCTTCAATTCTTTCTTAGTAGTTGTGATAGATATCTCTGAAATTTCATTTTTAAGAAAATAATCCTAGATTTATAAGCTGTTTGGTGGAATTTCAGTAGAGCTGTTTGGTGACCTCATGAGTTGAAAAAGGGCACATGTTGTATCATTTTATGCATTACTCAAACTTCTTTAAAGTTTGAGGAGCAGTAGTGACTAGAAGATGACACTTCAGCCTGAAAACTTCATTACTTCTAAAAATAACTAAACTCATGCTCTACTTTCTGGTAGTTTATGGCTGTCAATAACTCAAAGGCACTAAAACTAGTCCAGAAACAGACCACTAATACAAATAATAATTATAATAATAATAATTATTCCTACTTAGCTAACATAATCTGTAGTCATCAGGAACTGTATCTATATTCCCTTTCTTATTTATCACTTTGTTAGGACTTTTAGGAATGCATAGTTGAAAATCCATTTGTCTCTAGAACAAGAATGACAGATTTATGGCACAAGTGGAGCCACTCACCACTCCAGAGCTTATGGTGGACATGAATGAAAGCTCATGTAACTCCCTCCTACTCAATTCAGCTCTCTCCAGGCAGTCATCATGACCAGTTTATTAGAGTTGGTTCAATAGTTTATTTATCTGACAAATATTTTTTAAGCATGTACTATGTGCCATATAGTACTCTATGAGAAGAAATCAATTTGTTCTTTTGGCCATCATCCAAATTTATTTTGGGGTTGCCAGGCACCCTCAATCTATTATAGTTGTAAAGAAATCAATTCCACTTGCAGCCTGGAGCTTAAACAATTTCAGGTTTTCATGATCTATACTATAGTAGAAGAGCCCACCTTGTCTTGGGGCCAACGATATGAAGTAAAAGTCAAAGGAATTGAGGAGATTAAACTTAGCAGCACCCAGAACACATTATTTTTTGACATGTATTATTTGTATGCCTTAAGCCAAGTCTGTATAGGAATGGTTGACATTAATCAAAGGCATGAATTTCATGAGTAATTTAGCAGTAATGACTTCTATTCTTGAAGATTGGGTGATATCTTTAATCATTAGAAATCTAATAACACATTTGTCCACTATCTTCAATCTTCCTCTTTTTAGACATCCTTGGTTTGCAGCCTCATGCCAGACTGGATATTGGCTTTAAACTTAACTACTGACAGCTCAAATCAAGTGTCAGTATATACATTTTTTAAAAATGCAGTTGAGGCAAAGACTGGCCTTTTGTCAGAGGGTGTTGGGCAATCAATCCAATTGTTCCACATGATTGTGTAGGGCAGTGATTGTGGTGCTAGATGTTTAATATCTGGCTGAAAGCTCTTGAGGAATGTTGAGAAGAGTCCTGCAAAATTGTTATGGATCCCTGACTGAACTGTCCCCCATTCTACCTCTAATGAAATGGCAAATGCCGGGAAGGGCTCACTTCGGCAGCACGTATATTAAAATTGGAAAGTGCCAGGAAAGATTGCATAGAGAGATTAGATCATTAAGCATAACTTGTGGCTAGTGCTTTTGGGTGGAAAGCTTCCATAGGTGTTTTGTAGTAAGATGGCAGCCCAGTTTCCACAGAAAAGAGGAACTAAGTAAATTTGATGCTTTATAAGAAGCTAAAATTCCTTGAGTAGTTTCTTTACTGTGTATCTTCTCTGAATCAAATGTAAGACATTAGCCAATCTTGATTTTTACTCATCTGTTGTGCAATTTGATCAGGCTGGAAAACACAACACGGAGGGTTTTTTTTTTTTAAATCTTTTTAGGGTTGCCTGGGTGATTCAGTAGCTAAGTGTCTGCCTTTGGCTCAGGTCGTGATCCCTGAGTCGAGCCCTGCATCAGGATCCTCGCAGGGAGCCTTCTTCTCCCTCTGCCTATGCCTCTGCTTTTCTCCCTCTGTGTCTCTTATGAATAAATTAATAAAATCTTAAAAAATATCCCCAACTTTTTAAAGTAAGGCACCTGGGTGGCTCAGTCAGTTTAGCATTGACTCTTGGTTTTTGGGCTCTTGGTTTCTGCTCAGGTCATGATCTCAGTGGTGAGATGGAGACCCACCTCAGTGCAGAGTCTACTTAAGAGTCTCTCCCCCTTTCTCCCTGCACTTTCTTTCTAAAATAAAGAAATAAATCTTAAACAAAAAAACCCAACAAACTTTTTAAAGTGAAGCTTCCCAGCAGGTACAGTTCAAATAAATTTAGATTTCCACCAGGAAGCTGTTCAGGACATCAACTTTGATATTATGCTTCAAAGTGTGAGGATGAATGTTTAGAGATGGTAGATGGGCAAGGATGACATTAGTGATGGTGTAAGTTTTCTTTATAAAATGGTTCTTATCTTATAAATAGCTTGGATGATGTCTATTACCTGCAATGGATGGTACACAAAAGTATTATTAATTTTTCTGTCTTTTGGTATCATTCTATTCAATGTATAAAATACTCATTTTCCATTAGAAAAACAAATAGACGTAGTTTTTCTTTACTTCATTCTTGTCAACTTATTTCTACATTTCTCTGTTCCCTTTAACAGCTAAATTTCTCAAGTGAATTGACTATCTGTACTTCCTCTACATCCTCACTTGCCATTCAATTAAAAGTTTTATAACTTGAAAAAATTATCCATGTGAATAATTTTACAGTAAGATAGAATAGGACTAATACTAATTAAAAGCATGTATATTTTGTCTTCCTATTCCTTTCCCACCCTAGACTTTTACATTTTCTTACTTTGAATTATTTTGATGCTTATATTTGTATCTCTAAATACTGACTTCCTAGAATTAGAGTTGATGATTTAGATCATTTATATTATTACCCATTTTCTCTTCTCCCAATATAGTTATTTCTATTTTTACTTTATTACTTCCTTTTGTAACTTTACATAATAAACATACATATTATTTCTTGTTCCATCAATTTTAAATAATTATACACTATGTTTTTTGACTTAACTTTCTAATAAGGGATGTGTGGTAGTTAACTTGCTGTATCTTTGCATGTCTAGACATCTCATTATTGGGTCTTCATATTTGATTATGCCTTCATTTTATCTCCACATTTGATTGATTTATAATTCTGCTGGAAATCAACTTTCAGGTTGCAAATACTTTCTCTCAGATCTTTAAAGATATTCATCAGTTGTCTTCTAACATTAAATGTGGATGAGAAGATGCCATTTTTATTTCATAGATTGTTTTCATTTATTTTGCTGTGTACAGAGGCTTGTTAATTAGTTTGCACTGATGCTGGCCCCCTAAACACTGTCATGTGGGAGATTTGCCCAGTGGTGCTGACACCCACAAAAGCTGTCCTAATTTTCCTTTAAAACTGTTCAATATCTTTACAAATTATCCTCACATTTTGTTCCTATTTGAGGTGTATATACTCGCCTTTGGGCATTTTGTCTGATAAGTAAATATATTGGGTGAGTTTATGGCATTATATATAGACTTCTAATTGATTTAATTCAATCTATATCTTTTACTCTCCATTGTATTTGTCCAAGTTTGGGGTTTCCTTTCTTTTCTTTCCTCCTCCTCTTCTTTTTTGCTTTAATAGCCACTACTTCTCCATGTTTTCATACAGATTTTCTTTACCTCTCTGTTTACTCTACTAAAAATTATTAAAATACCTTGTTTTCAGGATGCCTGGGTAGCTCAGTGGTTGAGCATCTGCCTTTGGCTCAGGGTATGATCCTGGTCTGGGGATTGAGTTCCACTTTGGGCTCCCTATGAGGAGCCTACTTCTCCCTCTGTCTACGTCTCTGCCTCTCTGTGTGTCTCTCGAATGAATAAATAAAATATTTAAAAAAATCTCTCATTTTCCTGTTCTTTTCATTCCCTAAAATCAATATATTATGCTTTAGGAATTAACATGAGCACCCAAGAAAAGTCCATTGCTGCCTGGAAGGAAAGATTGATCATTAGGACTTAGTAGAAGTGAATAAAGATTAATTGAAAGGAATTCCGTGGAATTTTTCCCTTGTACCCCAAACTGGTAATCAAAAAGAGAGGAAAAAATAAGTTTGAAGAAAAAAATATACTAAATTACTACCAGAAATTTCTGTGCTCACGGATAATCTCACTTATTTTCCTGTTCATTTTCCAAAGATGTATCCGGTTACTCAGCTGCTTATTGAACATCTAAAACAAAATATGGTCTTGTAGAACACGAGGAAATGCATAATACCAAGAAAATTTAAAAATTGAGTAGACATTACTCTTATTACCATTTTGGCAAATTTCCTTAAAATTAAGTACATCCAAATGCATTTTTCTTTAAGATCATGTTACAACTTTACTCTCTATTTAAAAATTTTATAAATTTTTTTTTAATTAACTTTTATTGGTGTTTAATTTACCAACATACAGAAAAACACCCAGTGCTCATCCCGTCAAGTGTCCACCTCAGTGCCCGTCACCCATTCCCCTCCAACACCCGCCCTCCTCAAAATTTTATAAATTTTTAATAAAAAATTAATTTACAGTCAATTAATTAACATATAGTGTATTGATTTCAGATGTAGAGCTCAGTGATTCATCAGTTGCATATCACACCCAGTTCTCATTACATCAAGTAATGGGCCCTCCTTAATGCCCATCACCCAGTTACCCCATCACCCATCCCCCTCCTCTCCAGCAACCCTCAGTTTCTTTCCTATAGTTAAGAGTCTCTTATGGTTTATTTCCCTCTCTGATTTCATCTTATTTTAATTTTTTTATTTTTAAATTTATTTAATAATTATTATTATTTTTAGAAATGAGGAGGGGAGTAGTGAGGAACAGAGGGATTGGGAGAGAGAGAATCTCAAGCAGGCCCTATGTCCAGTGCAGGCTCCATGTCCAGTGCAGAGTCCAATGTGGGGCTTGATCCCATGATTCTGAGATCATAACCTGAGCCAAAATCAAGAGTCAGATTACTGATTTACTGATGGAGCCACCCAGGTGCTCCTACCCTCCATTTTTAATTAGAATTATATATTTAAAACTTCTACATTATTAAATAATTTTATAAATTATAGTTTTAATAGTTGCAGAATATTCCATTACATGGATATGTGATAATTTGACTCACCCCCTATTATGGGACATTAGGAAATGTGTGGGTTTTTACTATTAAGATAGCATTGCAACAAAATTAATTATATATTGCTTTTTGTCTACATCCTGTTTACATTTTTTAGGATAATTTTCAAGAACCCACATCAGGCCTCTAATGTGTACATTTTTCCAGAAACTTTTCACAAAATTATGAGAATTCCTGACTTATTACACTCTTCCCAACTCTAACATTAATTTTCAAAACATTAAACAGTTTTAAAACATTACCAGTGTTACAAGTGCAAAGTAGTATTCCACTTATAAATATCCTTGATATAATATCTCATAAATAATCTACAATTGGATGTTATATTTTTATTGGGAGCTAAATCTATTTTTCAAAAATTATAATATATTTAATATTTCCTCATTGCTTCCTTCTGTGTTTTTTTTTTATTATTCTAACTTGTTTTCTTTCTTGGAGATTTGAAAGATATTTACCTACTTATTTATCTACATCTTTAATACTGTAAAAATGAAGGATAAATATTTGAATTCCTCTTTCTCACCCTTGGAAGATGAGGAAATTCATATGTTTTTTCTCATCTCAACTTCTCCTTATGAGTAGGGAATAGTTGGGGCTAGGTAGGGATAGATAGAGAGTGGGTTATGTGATCAGGCTCACAGAAATCCCAAAATGCTGAGGTATAAGGAAGGAAATCAGAGATAAGGGAGCAAACCAGACCATCCTGGGTGGGGAGGGCTTTTTTTTTTTTTGACAGTCATCTGTGACCAACAAAGAATAACCAGACCCCAAAGAAGAAGTAAGCCATTAAAGATGTTATCACCAGTTCTTACTCAAACCAAGACATCACAAGAATGATAAAGATACAAGCTCCTTGATCAGTTCTAAATAAAAGACTGTCAGTGGATGCCCTCATTGGCAACCCTGTCCAGACCCCTCTCCTCCTGAGAGCTTTCTCTGTATTCTTGCTTAATAAACTTTTATTTTGAATTTTCAAATTCTTTTTTTAAAATATTTTTTTAATTGAAATTCGATTGTCTGACATATAGTATAACACCCAGTGCTCATCCCTTCAAGTGCCCTCCTCAGTCCCCTTCACCCAGTCACCCCATCCCCCGCCCACCTCCCCTTCCACTATTCCTTGTTCATTTCCTAGAGTTAGATGTCTCTCATGTTTTGTCACCCTCTCTAATTTTTCCCACTCATTTTCCCTCCATTCCCCTCTAATCCCTTTCACATTTCTTATATTCCCTGTGTGAGTGAAACGATGCAATCATTGTCCTTCTCTGATTGACTTACTTCACTCAGCATAATACCCTCCAGTTCCATCTACATCGAAGCAAATGGTGGATATTTGTCCTTTCTAATGGCTGAGTAATATTCCATTGTGTATATAGACCACATCTTCTTTATCCATTCATCTGTTGATGGACATCAAGGCTCTTCTACAGTTTGGCTTAATCAAGATAAAAAGCTTCTGCACAGCAAAAGAAACAGTCAGCAAAACTAAAAGACAACCTACAGAATGGGAGAAGATATTTGCAAATGACGTATCAGATAAAGGGCTAGTATCCAAGATCTACAAAGAACTTATTAAACTCAATAGCAAAGAAACAATCCAATCATGAAATGGGCAAAAGACATGAAGAGAAATCTCACAGAGGAAGACATACACATGGCCAACAAGCACGTGAGAAAATGCTCTGCATCACTTGCCATCAGGGAAATACAAATCAAAACCACAATGAGATACCACCTCACACCAGTGAGAATGGGGAAAATTAACAAGGCAGGAAACCACAAATGTTGGAGAGGATGTGGAGAAAGGGGAACCCTCTTGCACTGTTGGTGGGAATGTGAACTTGGTACAGCCACGCTGGAAAACTGTGTGGAGATTCCTCAAAGAGTTAAAAATAGATCTGCCCTATGACCCAGCAATTGCACTGCTGGGTATTTACCCTAAAGATACAGATTCAGTGAAATGCCAGGACAGCTACACCCTAATGTTTATAGCAGCAATGTCCACAACAGCCAAACTGTGGATGGAACTTAAACTTCTATTGCTTTAACTCACTCTCCTTTGTATGAGAGATTCATTCTTCAACTCAGTGAGAGTTCTTCATTTATCCTCATCATTCCAGCTGCTTAACATCTTGGAGATTTTTCTTTAAAATGACTTAAAAATTATTGTTTTAACATTACTTATCTGCTCTTTCAGGAATTATTTTAAGATTTGAATTTATTTTTTGTTACAACTAACATACTGGTTAGTTTTGTTAAAATAACAAAAGTTACAATAAAACTATTACATCAGCCTCTTAGATTTTAACTTTATGGTTTCAGTGTTCATTGGAAGGTTTATTAAGAAGCATAATTTCTGTATTGAATTTTTATTAAATTAAATTAAATGATATCAAATTACATTATATTGTAATTTTCATTCAAGTCTTAGTTAACTGGAAAATAAGTTCAATTTAAAAAAAAATTAAAACCTGTGAGTGGTTTATATTCTGTGATCATGCACATAAAAGAATAATTTAAAAAAAATTTTTTGTGCATATGAATAACAAATTAGTTGGGATTCAAATTCTTTAGTCAAAAGACTTTTTCTCCTAAAGCCTCTGTTGATGTTGCTTCACAGGTTTCTGACATTTAGCAAAAAAGAGGACCTCTGCTTGTTTTTGTACCTAATTTGTAGGATTTTTTCCTATGTCTTTAAAATTCAACAGTATTATAGGATATCTTGGTGTGGATGTTTTATCATTATTTTGTCTGATACTTTAAATACAAGTCTTCGCATATTATTTGTAATGATTTATTCTTTAGGTATATCTATAATTCACATGAACAATTTATCTTCTCTTTTACTTCTTTATTCTCATTACTTGAATACCTTTGTCCTTTTCCTTTATTCTTGGAAAGTTTCTCAGGTTTGTTCTTTATAAGCAAGGTTGTGTTTTTCATCGCAGTGCTAAGCCCCTCTTTTTACTTTAAATGAAAATGTTAATTCTGCTATTGTCATTTTGCTTCCTTGCAGTCTTTATCTCACACAACCAGTTTTCATCTTGTGACACTTTTTAATCTCATTATTTCAACTTTTTCTTTTCATAGAGGCATATCTGCTTACTGTGGTTTCTGATTTCTGATGGATACAGAAGGAGTTTTTGCACCAATGTAATTGTAACCAGGGACACCTTATTCTTAGTGGGCCAGCAGGAGCTTTTGCAGGTGAATCTTCACTGCATGTTTTAATACTGAAGGTTTGAATCTTCAGTCACTTTGAATAGGACTGTTATCTCCCATGTTCTAAAACAGAGTTTCTCAACCTTGACACTATCGACATTTGGGGCCGATAATTCTTTGTTGTCAGGGGCTGTCCTGTGCATTGTAGGATGTTTAGCAGTACCCCTGGGCCAGGAGCAGTACCCCTAGAAGCCAGTAGCAGGCATGCTACATGCCCCTCCCCATTCTTGAACCCCCAGTATCCCTAGACATTGCCACATGTCCCCTGGGAGCAAAATTGTACCTGGTTGAAAACCATAACTCTAAAGGAACTTTGCAAAATTAAACTCAATTTAAGAAAGAAAAAAGATTGCTACATAAGATGGGGTTCAAAATAAGTAAAGAAATCATGAAAAGACATACTTAAAAAGATTTTAAAGCAGTACTTATGTTCACAGAAATAGTGTGGTATTTCTAAGAATGGCACTGGGCCATGAATGCTCAAAGTGGTGGATAATTTTGTGAATAATGCTATTAGTTAAATAATTACATGACAACAAAGACAGCAAGAGCTGATGAGTAACAGCCAGGGCCACTGTTCTCATTTTTGGTGTGGGACTGACATGACCTAAAAACCAAAAGGGCAATAGTTCCATAGATAAATTAATATTCTCTCCTGGGATGTGAGTTCTAAGAGCAAGATAGTACAGTACTTTTCAGTGTCTCCAGATACTCTGAAAATTAGGGACTGAAGGAAAGAGGTGGGTGGATGTGATTTTTACTGAGCAATGCAACATGATATGAGTTATTTATATCATTTGATACAAGTTGGTGTTTTTTCTAGGCAAAAGTTTTATGTTTTCATAGCAATGTAATCTGAGGCTCACCCCACTTGAAATAGGTTTCACTGTCTAGAGAAGAGTTTATTGTTTAAATTCAACCAGACAAACAATATGACATAACTAATATGATATCATAATTTTTTAGCAAGTATTTTGCATTACTCCTTTTAAATTTAAAGGCAGTTATTGGCACAGACTTAATTATACTGTCATTTTAATGAGTTTGTATTTATATTGGAATGAGGTCAGTATACTTCTACGAAATGCATTTTTACCATTGTTTTCTGTACTGTCCTTGTTCAGAAGGACAATGACTAATGTCTTCTGGTTATAGCAATAGCAGGAAAAGATGGTTTATGTAGCAACAGAATCCTTCATGAACAACATTCAACTTTTTCTGGCACAGCCTTTTTTTCCTTTCAAAGTCTGTTTTGCTTGAATAGTCTAATTGTGTGTAAAACATTGTCCAAATTTTAGATTTTGGGCAAAATAATCAAAACACTACATAATGGTTGCTATTCCAATAACGAGTGCCTACATATTTTCATCAGCCAAAAATGTGTCTGGGAATGCAAGAAACTATGAATCTTAAAACACTTAAAAAGGAGTTTAGCAAAACTATTTTTTCCTATTTGAAACTGTATTTTGGGGGCACCTGGGTCACTCAGTCAGTTAAGCACCCAACTCTTGATTTTGGCTCAGGTCATGATCTCAGGGGTTTGAGATAGAGCCCTGCGACAATCATGGAACCTGCTTGAGAGCTCTCTCTCCTCCCTCTGCCCCCTCTACACCCCTCACCCGCTCATGCATGCATTCTCTCAAAAGAAAAAAAAAAAGAAAGAAAAGAAACTGTATTTTGAATAATGTAGATTGTCAATATTCTTACTATGAACAAAGGCCCTTGCAGTTTTTGTCAGGCTCTAAGAGTATAAGACAATGAACCCAAGGAAGAATTTTTTGGCCACCTTTGTTCCCCGTTCCCTCATCAGGAAGCAAAGCCAGATGTTTCAGGAGTCTGAGACATGACCTGTGGAAGTTCTATTGGCTTCTGCTTGCCTGTAAAATATTTTGGTTCTTCACCAAGAGGTGCATTAAATAGGCCTATTCCCCTACCCTGACCCCATGCAGTATAGTTTCTCTTACAACACCCCTTCCCTCTTCCTCTGGAGAGGAGTTGGCCAGGAAAAATACACTTTCACTTTGGAGTCCGTTTCTAGTCAAATCCTCACTAAAGAGTCGCACAGTCCTGTTCATCTGGGGAGAGGTGAGGGTTAGAAACCTCTCTATTAATAGTAAATGCAGCCCATGATGTGCCTTTGGCTTTTCAAAGGACCTATAATGACAGGACACAGCCTGTGTGATTGAAAGAGCATCTTTTTATCTTAAAATTGAGAGCTGCTTTTCTCAGAATTGCTAGATTCCCATTGTAACGAAAGACTTTTCTTCCATTTTGGTTTCACCAATCACCAAACATAAGAATTATTTATGAGTGAAATACTGTAATTCACGAAATCTCAGGAAGATTCTAGGAAAGAACAGAAAGTGACATGGGAAGGATGAATTTTCATTCTCCTTGAGAGATTTCTGTAGGCAGAAAGTAAAACCTGAGTCTGAAGGGTTTGGCTGAATCATTATGTTTAAGGCTTTTCTGATACTATTACAATCATACTTATGAAAATATTTTTATTGATTTTATAGTCTTTAATTTTTTAAAGATTTATTTATGGAGATAAAGTAAGCAGGGAGAGGGGCAGAGGGAGACAAGCAGCCTCCCTGCTGAGCAGGGAATCCTCATGGGGCTCGATTGCAGGACTCTGAGATCATGACCTGAGCCTAAATCAAGAGTCAGATGCTTAGTCGACTAAACCACTCAGGCACCCTTAGTCTTTAAATTTGTTAAATCAGTTATTCATACACATAGTTTATTTTTTATTTTATTTTTTAAAATGAATTAAAAAATATTTTATTTATTTATTCATGAGAGACACAGAGAGAGAGAGAGGCAGAGACATAGGCAGAGGGAGAAGCAGGCTCTCCTCAGGGAGTCTGATGTGGGACTCGATCCCTGAACTCCAGGATCAAAAGAAGAGCTTAACCACTGAGCCATCCAAGTGTCCCTCATATGCATAGTTTAAAGAACCAATTAGTTCTGTGAGGTTTCTAATGAAGATCAGCATTTTTCCCCCTTACCTCTTCCCCACCTCTTCTCACTCCTGGTTAAACACTTGGCCATTCTTAGTTCCTTTAAATGCTCTTTCACATCTTTAGAAAATGCAGATTATATTTATTTTCTGCAGTTAGTGCCAAAAAGGGACCTGGTGGATTCTTTCCCCCTTCCTTTCAGCTTATTGTTTTTATATGATATCCAGAAGAAAAAAATTCATAAAGGAAGTTCATGACCTTCATTCTTTAATAGTTTTTATTTTGAAACATAACACCTGAAAGGTATTACCACAAAAATTTGCAGATAAATACATTATCACAAAGTGACCCCATAAGCAGCATGAAAAATAGAAAGTTGTGCCTCCGAAACTCCTCTTCTGGTCCCTCTCAATTATTACCCCTCCCCATCATTTGCATTGGCAGGTGCAGCCATGATTTCTATTTTTATTAGTATACATGAATAAGTAATGATTTTTATTAATTTTTTTTTGGTTTTAAAAAGATAGCTTTACTCTCTGATCAAGCATTCTCAAGTACTACTGATTAGTTTTGCATGGTTTTGGACATATATATATTTTACAGAATGTCCTTTTCTTTGAATTATTTTATTCAAAATTACACTTATAAGAGTTATGCATGCCTTTTTGTCTAGCAGTCATTTCCATGACTATACCACAATTTCTTTATCCAATCTGCTGAAGGACATTTGAGCGGTTTGCAATTACATCAATAATAATGTTATGCATATTTTTGCACATTTATCAATGCACATATGCACATATTTTTGTATGTGATAGATTTATTGCATTATTGGCCCAGATTTTTCATCCCTCCCCATATCTACAGCAATCCCCATATTACATTGTATTGTCCCCTCATTCTGAAGCTGGACTCAGTCTTGTGACTTACTTTCACTACAGGGATTTTAGCAATAGTAGTATAACCTGGAATTAAAAAGCACCTGTGTTACTGAGCTTCCTTACTCTTGCTTCTGTGCTATCGCTATGAAAGTGATGCAAATTTAGCTTAAAATGAGATGAGTATGGTCTCATGGCCAAACAGAAAGATAGTCATTGTCAAACTCATGGTGAACACTGCTAAGAGCTAAAGATGAGCCAGCCCAGTTGAACCCAGCTACATTACTGCCTTGTAGACTTGTAA